>NC_056731.1:1751959245-1752212193 GCF_019279795.1 Protopterus annectens | reverse complement strand
AGAACTGAAAAAAGTACATAGCCATGCTCTATAAATATGCTGTATACAGGAATACCTAATTTGCATATGATGTGATTAATGGCCAATGGCCAAAGATTTCTTTTCACAATACAAAAGAAGAATTCAAACCAATGATTATGTCCTCATGTTAATACAAGGGCCAAGGAAAATGTTTTCAATTCTTACCAATAGTCATTTTGATGTGTGTGTTATAACAACTTTTGAACTAAACAAGAGTGAGTTGAACAAATACTTAATACCATTGTTTTTTTACGATGTTATTGTGTTTACTTTTAACTGATAGTTATATTTCCAATTAAACTAGAAGCTGGAAAATCATAGGACTGACCCTGTAATAGTAGTGGAACCATTGCTTATGTTCTATCACTGTTTAAGAACTAGTATAGTCAAAACAAACAGTCAGTACATGTTAATTTGCCCATCTTAAAGCACATTTAATGTTCCGAGTCATTAAGTCCTGGATGAGTGTCCGAGTTTAAAAGTAACTGCCACCTCAGTTCTTTTAACTCTAACAGAGTTTCACAGTCTCCAAAAACTGTCCAACTTGTTCCAGTACTATGAATTTAAACCCGTTGAAGTTTGTGCATAGTGCACTGTGCTTACCTAGTGCATTACTGTCGTCTTTTCGTCTGATGGCAGATAAATGTTCCTTTACTCTATCAGATAATTTTCTGATAGTGTTTCCCACGTAAAATGCTGGGCAGGAGTTACATGCAGCAGCGTACACTAGGAACATGGCATGACAGTCAAAGTGGTTGTGAAATTTGACTGTTAGATCACAGTGCACGAAAGTGAAGCTGCTGCCAGTCCACATGTGTTTGCAAACTACGCAATGATTACAAGTGAACATACCTTTGGGACCTCTGTTTGGTACAGGCTGAGGATAAAAGAAAAGTTTATCTTTTTCAAAAGACATTTTGAGCGTGGTGGTCCGTTTATAAGAGAAAGTAGGATTTTGTCCCAGAACGTTCTTGAGGTCTGCATTTGCTCGTATGATGATCCAGTTTTTTTGCAAGACTTCTCTTATGTTTCTCATGTCTCTACTGATGGGGAGCGGGTAACTGCAGTTCCTATCCGTGGAATTATTTGTGTAATCATTGCGTTTAGGGATGAAACCATGCAGTAAGATTGGTTTATGCCATGTGTGTCTTTTTTCTGCTACTTCTGTAAAAACTTCACTTATTAGTTTTTCAGGGTAGTATCTCTTCTCGAACATGTGGGATAAGAATTTACATTCTTGTAAAAAGGTACAGTCATCAGATATAATTCTTGAAAGTCTTATGAACTGCCCTTTTAACACGTTCCGTTTCATAAACAAAGGATGTCGGCTCCGAAAATCAAGAAAATTATTTCTGTAAGTGTCTTTGCGATACACATTGGAGTTGAGAGTGTATCCTGGGTTTACTATGGTAATTTCAGTAAAAAATAAAAATGATATGATGGGCGCGACTAAAAGAAAAGTTATTCCTAAATCTGTAGAGTTGCCGACCAATCAGGATGCATGCATATCGGATCTCGCTTCCATTACGGATAGCCAACGTGAACAGAATCATTTGAGAGAAGTAATTGAAGTAAACAAGATGACTACGAATGGGTTGTCAGCAAGTGAGGTACCTACCACTCCAGTAAGCAACGAACTAGTACAAGTCATACCAAAATCGGATCCAAAGGAAAGAAGAAAGCAAACGGAGATTTCATCTTTTTTACCTTTTCGTTTGAAACAACCGGAAAAGGTAGTATCACAACACAAGTCAGTACCAGAGAAAGGCTTAGTACAAAGACAATTTCAGCAGCCAACGCCAGTAGCAAAGAGGAAGAACGACAGCCCGAAAATGCCCAGCAAGACAGCTCGTCGGTAGATGGAATGGTGCGAATGCAAAAAGGTACTGTTAATTTGTCAAAAGAAAGCTTAACAGAAGAACATTACAATTTACTAGAAAATGGTTTAAAATTTATTCCGTTTGCTAGAGACAATGTGGTGAACGCAATAATGGATGTAAAATTATTTGCAAGGAACCTAACGTTAAAATTGATTTTTAAACAGTCTATAGATAGTGATTATAGCTGTAAGAGGTTGAGTACTTTCATGCCACAACTGTGTCCAGTGGTATTGGCTTTTACGAACATAGTAGAAATGGAATTGAGAATGCTATATGCCAAAAAGAATATGAATAATTGTTATAATTTGTCCTACAAAGAATATAAAGCCCTATTACAGTTAAAAAGTAATGATGAAATAATTATTAAACAAGCAGATAAGGGTGGGGCAACCATAGTGATGGATAAGATAGAATATATGAATAAATTTAGGGACTTTTTGGCAGATACGACAACATTTAAACAAATAACTTTTGCAGAAATAAAAAGCCATGTTTCACAAGTAAATATGATAATAAACGACAAGCAATTGAATCAAGACATTTCCATAGAATTATTTAATTATTTCACAGTATCTTGCCCCAAAGTACCACAAATATATGGAATACCTAAGATCCATAAATCCTTGGAAGATCCGCCGTTGAGGCCTATAGTCTCAGGTAAAGGCTGGATAACTGAGCCTATCTCAAAATATTTGCAGAAAGTACTAGCTAAATATTTATTTAAATGTACTAGCATCGTAAAGGATACAACACATTTCCTGCAAAAGCTCAATATGTGGTATGAATAAGACACTAACTATAGTTATTTGTTTGTAACGCTTGATATAGTGTCATTATTTACTGTCATTCCCATAGACTATGGGGTGGAAGCAATAAGGAATTTACTTTTTGCAGAATCAGCTTTACAACCATGTGAAATTGAAAATATCTGTCTGCTCCTCGAATTAGTGTTGACCAAAAATATGTTTATATTTGATAACATTCCATATCAGCAAATAACAGGTGTAGCCATGGGCACATCTGTGGCGAACACTTTTGCGAATTTAGTTTTATACCACTGGGAAAAACAGTACGTGTTAAGTGATACCAATAGGCTCAATAGTAATGTGAAATGTTATTGTAGATTTGTGGACGACTGTTTTTTCATTTGGAGTGGAACATTTGCAGAATTGGAAAGTTATGTTACATATCTAAACACCACCACTAGTTTTCTGAAATTTAAGATGAATTTTTCGTCCCAGAATATAGTGTTCCTAGATGTGAATTTGTATGGGAAACAAGATAAAGTGGAAACTATGGTGTATAAGAAAGAAGTACATGCGGCTAGGTATTTAAAAAGGAGTAGTATGCACGCTCCGCATACATTTAAGGGAATTCTTAAATCACAGTTAATAAGAGTCAGTAGATTAAATACAGAAGACAATAATTTTATAGATCAAGCTAATAGAATGAAGGAAGAATTTATAAAGAATGGTTATCCGCTACAGAGTATAAGTAGTATATACAATGAGGTATCTTTAGGGAGGAAGGATAGATATAGACCCACCTTTAGTAATATTATATTAGAATCAACACAGGAAATGGCCTTACAAAAAGCAAATAAAAGTAATAGTATCGTGAGATATGCAACTACATACAATGGGAATACAAAGGAAGTATGTAAAATTATAGAAAAAAATTGGATAATACTAATGGCAATGCCAGAAATAAAAGATTTGATAGGTTTGAAACCCAGATTTGCCTATAGAAGCCATCAGACACTCGAACAGATGTGTTACAAAGATTTTAAGAGTAAAGAAGTGACGTCGCAAAGTAGAGTGGGAACATACAAATGCCACAACTGTACATGTTGCATAGATATTTTTGAATCAAATGAATGTTTTCAACATCCTGTTACTAAGGAAAAGTTTAGTTTTTATTGTAAAGCAAATTGTAATACGACAAAATTAGTATATTTAGCGACATGTACACAATGCATGGCATTCTACGTAGGAAAGACGATAAGGAAGTTAAAAAAACGTATAATTGAACACAGGTCAGAAATAAAAAGGAAAGTACAGACAAATGGTTTGTATAGGCACATCATGGAGTTTCACACGCATACATTTAAGTTTAGGTGCATAAATGTGTTGAATATAGGGTTAAGAGGGGGTGATGTAAATAATATTTTAGAATTAAGAGAATACGAATGGATAGTAAAGCTACAAGCTGATACACCACCTGGCTTGAATAGCACTGTTAGTTTGAAAGCCGTATTGATAAAAAGGCAGAGAGAAAATATATGATGAATTATTATATTCGCATCTGAATTTTTAAGTTTTTAGTATTGTAATTTTTCAACATTATTGCTGATTTTATATTTCATATAGTTATTAGTAAGCTATTATAAGTAGTACATCATTTGAATATGCTGAAATATATTTATTTATGCATAATTTAAGATTTAATTGATGCAAAAGTGTATGTGCAATGTGTATGGCTGGCTTGATCATGTGACTTCATTTTTACCTCTATTTAAATGTGATGAATTTAATAGTTTTATGTGCTGATGAAGGGTGGATAGCCCGAAAGCTTCTGATTAAACTTTAACGTCTTTAGTGACTTCTGAGTGATTTTTGAAGAACATCCCTCACAATCCCAGGCCAATAAATGTTCTGCATAATATGCCTCTTGTTATGCTTTATGCCCATATGACCTGCAAAAGGAATGTCAGAGGCTATGGCTAGAAGTGCCAGATGATACGCTCTATGCCCTTCCAACTGCTGCATTACCTCACCCTCTTGCCCTCCCTCAAGAGTCCACTCTCTATACAGTAACACTTTGTTACAGTATACAGACTCCCCTTTTCCTTGAGAATCCAGTACCTCACTTGTTACCTCCCGCAAGCCTCTGTGCAGGGTCTGAGAGCTGAGCCTGTGTCAACTCTACTTTTATGACTCTTCCCAGTTCCCCTTCTGCAGGAAGTCTGGTATCCCCTGATAGCAGTGCCTTACTGTCAGCCTGGATACTACCACTCACTTCTCCCCTTGCATTCACTCTGTCCAAGGGAACATCAGTACCTACCAACAGTTGTGGCTCACCTTCAGGCTCACTGCTCCCTCCCTGAAATAGCCACCTCACCAGCCCCCAGGCTACCAAATCCACATGCCTGTCTCCTAGCCTGACTGCATGTAACTGCATGCACACAAGGTACTGCATTATCAAAATCATTCCCAATCATGACATCTGCAGGAATATCCTCAAACACACCTACTTGCTTTCTTCCTTTTCCACCCTCTCAGTCAAGATGAACCCTGGCCAAAGGCATTTGGAATGGGGACCCTCCTAAATCTCTGACTGGAGTGGACTGTCCAGTCAAGTACTGTTCCTCTTTACAGAACCTAACAGTTGCTCCATTTGAACCAGATAATCTGTTGGACTTGAGGTTCTTAACATGGAAGTTCATTTTAACTGATTGCTCTGATCTTTGCAAGAAAAGAAGAATCTGCATTGCAAGTTCTTATGGTGAGTCTACCCTATCTCATTTTCCACAGAAGCAGTGTTTCTTTGAGAACTAATCCATATGTTATACTTAAAGTGGTATCTGAGTTTACTTTAAGCCAACCTATGCATCCCCACATTTTTATTTTTTTCCATGAACTGAAAAGTGAGGGAGAAAGACTTCCATACCCTGGATGTCTGCAGACAACTTTGATAATGTCTTGACAGAACCAAATCTTTCTAATATTTGGATCTGTTGATGTCCTTCTATTCATCTGTTGCAGTATTCGTGACATGAGGGAGTTCGCTGCTGTATGTAACCCACCATTGGCCAGTAAACAAAAGACTTTTACTACAGAAGAGTTTGTGGTACATTGCACATAGGCTGCAATTGAACATTAGCCATAAAAGTGACATATGCATGCATCAACCTCAGAGCTTCTCTGCTGCCAGATCCAAAACCAGATTCCAGCTTATTGTCTGACTCTGAGTTGTTTGTGATTCTCCAGTTTTCAAATACATGCCCTGTTGGGGAATTTTTTTTTGACTAATTTGCTATTGTCTTCGGTTAGGGTTCATGTCATCCAAGAGGGGCAATTGCCAGTGTGGATGACAAATTCCACACAAGGATAACCACCTCAAGTGCCTGTTCTGCCTAGGCCCAAACCATGACCACAAAAACTGCTCTATCAAGCATTTGCCCTAAAGATCTTAAGGGGTAGATTATCCTCTGTAGCTATCTACCTAGAGAACTGTCACTCAAAGCTGCTTGTAAAAATTGATATGGAGGGATCCTTAGGACCTGAGGGTGAGTCAGGTTTGAAGCTGAAGGCCAAAAACAAAGGAATGAACCAACTGCTGCACCTCTGGATACTGATGTCGTTCGAGGTGGAGGACAGCCCAGAGACACAAGCAGCTCACATGTCAAGCCTGATGTCCAGGCCACCTTGGATCTGAACTTAAGCACATCTGAAGAGGCTGAACAGGCATCCATTTTGAATGCCCAAGGGGAACCATGGCTCATGATAATGAAAGGCCCTAAGGGGATTCTCAGATCTTTATAAGGGAAGAGGTGGATTACAGTCTGATAGAATGTAGCCCTACACTGAGGCCTCTTACCCTACATATGGTAGATGTGCATAGAAAAAAGAAACAGAAAGCCAAACATTTATCTTGGTCAAAAGAACCTGCTAGCCACTGGCAACAATTCACTCCGGGCCTTTTCAATGCCCTTATGTCCTTTAGGCCTCCCCAGGTTTTTCAGCTCCCTTTCCCAGTACAGACATCCCACTTAAAAGGACTAGGGCAGAGAATTCTTCAGAGGAGGGGGCATCCTCAGGGGAGGAATCTCTGGACTACTCACAGATTGCTTTCCCCTGGATTATGCCTCCCCATAAGAGGAATCCAATGGTACAGATTCCCCTATGGAAGACCTTTCCTTTGGAGATACTCTAGCTAAAATGAGAGACCATTTTAAATGGGACAGCATCCAAGTATCTGAAGTACAAAAAAGATACTATGAGCTGCTACAGGTGGAATCACCTAGCCCTCTGCTATTTCTCCTGTTTTGCCTGCCTTTCTTGATGTTTTTCCTTCAACTTCACAGACACCAGATTCACAAACACCTCCCCAAGAAGCAAGACCACTTCTATAAGGTCCCAGAGGACTGCATGTTCCTCTTCAGATGCCCTTCTGTGGACCCTTCTGTTATTTCTGTGGCTTTTGACAAGCCATCAAGATTGCTGCCCTCCACTGCCATCTTGCCAACAGATAAGGATAGCAAGACCCTGGATAAACTAGGCAAAAAGGTGTACACTTCTGCCACTCTATTATTTAGGGCCATAAATTACCAAATGCACATGACCAAATTTGCTTTAGAGCTTATTTCCCAAATTTCACAGGTAATCGCAGACTTGCCTGATTCAGAAAATAAAACCTTAGCTACTTCCTTGCTTGGTGCCTTTTCCCAAGTAGCACAACAACATTCCATAAAATGCAGCTATGATGCTGCAGAAGCCTCCACCAGAGCAGCTACATCTGGATCAGTGTTAAGAAGATTTTCTTGGCTAAGGCTCCATCCCTTACCTGAGGACATAAAAGCCAAACGTATGGATGCTCCTCTGGACAACTATGCTTTGTTTGGCCCTGCAGCTGCTAACTTGTTCAAATAATTTCAGGAAAAGGATAAGGAATTACAAGAATTGAAACACATTTTTGTTTCTCCAGTACCCAAATTCCATAGAAACTACCCTGCAAAACCTGCGTTTGTGCGTAGCATTAATTAAACTCACAACTCAGAACAGAAAAAGAGTGATGAGACCACAACACCCTAGGCCCCTCTGGCAACTCTGCCACCTTAGTGGCCCTTTCCTGACAGACAGTCCACTCTCTGAGTGTTCCCCCTCTCACCCACATCCCACTTAACCAGCACCTTCCCCTGTCCCCACCAGCCTGGGAAAGCATAACTCAAGACTCCTGGGTCCTGTCCATTGTTCAAAAGGGATCCTTTATGGTATGGGACCAACATATCTCCTATAGGGGCATCCTTCAACCTCCCAGGAAGCAACTACCTTTTTCCCAGTGGTTCTGTTAGAATTGATGAACCAAGTGACCACCCCGAGTGTTCCCAAAAGCCAAATAGGAAAATGATTTTATTCCAGGTTGTTTCTGGTGCCCAGGAAGGAAGGTCCTTGGAGACCCATCCTCGACCTGTTTCATCTCATTACCTTTCTAAGGCTACCCACCTTCCACATGCTGACCCTCCAGACTTTGTTTCCCCTTATTCTGCCTCAAGCTTTTATGATTACCCTGGATATCAAGGATGCATATCTGCACAACCCCATCCATCCCAACTACAGGAAGTTTATACATTTCTCTGCATCATCAAGGCAGTTTCAATTCTGTGCCTTGCTCTTTGGACTTTCTACTGCACCAAGGGTCTTCATCAAATGCCTAGCCCCTGTGGTTGCTCACTGCAGACTTCAAGGAATACAAATTCTTCCTTATCTGGATGACCTTCTGCTAGCTACAACCACAGAGGAGTTGGAATGAAATATCACCTTTACCATCAATCTTCTTCAAAGTCTGGGGTTCACCATAAAATTAAAGAAATCAGTTCTCACCCCCTCACAGGATTAGATTTTCCTGAGATGCAGGATACAAACCGATCTTGTGAAGGTCTCTCTACCCTCATCTTCTAATTCAAAAATCTTCTGCTGGTTTACCCAATTACAGCCAGAGAGTTCCACAGGATCTTGGGCCTCCTGACATCCACCAGTCCCCTTAGTCAAGCTCCATTTGAGAAAATGGCAATGGTATTCTAAAGCCAGTTTGTATGCAACACCAGCACCCCTTAGAATTCTCCATTCCTCTCATCACCTGACTGAAGAGAAAACGTCAGTGGCGGATACACCATGTCACTCAACCTAGGACTCCCCTTACACTGTCCTGCTCCTTGCCAAGAGATCTTCACAGACACCTCAGGTGTAGGCTGGGAGCAACTTTTGGCCACCTGAAAGCACAAGGGTTCTGGTCTCCTCTGCTGAAGGAGCACATCAATGTAAGAGAGATGAGGATGCTGCTATTGGGCATGCAGACCTTCCATCCCCTCTTCCAACCAGGACCACTAAAGCTGTTCACAGACAATATGACAGTCCTCTGGTATGTGAACAAGCAAGGGGGTGGGGACCAAATCCTACTTGTTATGCAGGGTAGCTCTTCAGGTTTGGGAAATGGCAATAAAATTCCAGGTGACCCTTCAGGCAGTGTACATCCCTTCTCCACAGAATTGTGTGGGAGATTACCTGAGCAGGTCCCAAACATGGTCCCATGAGTGGATGCTTCAAAGGGATGTGTTTCTGGACATTGTCCACCTGTACGGTATTCCTCAAACAAACCTTTTTGCCTCCTCCATAAACAGACAACTTCCACAGTTTTGTGTCAGAGAGCCTCATCCTCTGTTCTGGAAGCTGGATGCCCTTGCTTTCTCTTGGAAGGGGATGTTTCTATATGCATTCCAACCTTCCCATCATTCCAAAGGCCCTGTCCAAAATTCAGCAGGACAAACCAAAAATCTTGCTGGTGACTCGCTTCTGGCCAAGACAGCACAGGTTCACTCTCCTCCTGCATTTAACCAAAGGCAATCACCACAAGTTACCTCACAGAGTGGACCTTCTCACACAGGGTAAAGGTACCTTCATCCATCCCCATCTGTCAACTCTCCAATTGACCCTGTGGGTGATAGAGTATTAATTCCTTTCAGACACCTGTTCTATGAGGATGTGCTTACAGTCCTGCAGGAGACCAGGAAACCAAATACCAGAAAATCTTGTTTAGCCAAATGGAAGAGATTTTCAGTCTGGTGTCTGAAATGAAACTAGCCTCCATTGACGGTGGAAATTCCCCTGGTCTTATATTATTTGTGTGATTTGCTCAATGCTGGCTTATCTTACTCTTCAGTGAAAGCCCATATGTCAGCCATATCTGACAGTCTGCCTCTATCTCCCCCCTTAGCGAGCAGATTTGAGGATAAACAATTTCTCAAAGCATCCTACACATTAGACTTCCCAGGAAACCTATTCCACTTTCCTGGGACCTTAACTCATTAACCCAGAGTACCTTCTCAGCGTGCCTTAGTGCTTACATCTGAGTGTTCTGTGAGGCACTTGAAAATGTAAGCTGCTTCACCCGAGTGCCTTCCACAAGCGCTGGTAAATGTACAGTCCCTTTTAAGCTCCACTGTTAAAAATTAACTTGAAAAAATACCTGAACTTTGTCAGGTACCTTCTCAACTTCATTTTCATGGTGGAGTAACATCATGTTTGTATTTAACATTTTGGAGAAAATCGGCTTGCCATGCACTTTGTATCTGCAAGCCGATTCTGTATGTTTCTTATGAAGCAAGTGGTGGCAGCTAATTGGATTCTTGCAATCCAAGCCGCCACTTGCCAAACAACTCCACCCCCAGACCTAACTTTCATTGTTCTGTGAGCATCTCCGTAGGTGTAGTTGTGATAGTTTAAGTTGTAGTAAAACATGTGGTCAGTATCAGGAGTCAATGTCTGTAGAACTGCAAGGGCAGTTTCCTTATGTTTACGAAGAGGTAATGTGATTGTGAAACAGTGTGTTCCAAATGAATGTCAGAGTGTTTTCTTTTTAAATAACACGTCTGCAACACATCTAAATACATCTAAACATGTCTAAATACCAGATTACTTTATTCCGCTGCTGCTGAAAATGCCAAAGACAAAACTGGGAAAAAAGCCAAACGATCCTTCCTGGTAGCGGGTTTCATAGCTGGGTTTAGCCACTTTCAGAAAGCTGAGCGTACACTGTATAAACTCGCCATGGGTTGTAGCTTTTTGTACAGGTGGTGGCGTGTTGAGCTTTTTTACACTCCTATGTATAAACTATTACTGCTGAATGCATGCTGGTGTGTACATGCCAGTACTGGTGCATGATGGGGGAGTTCTTATGCCCTTTTTAAGATGATGGGTTGCTGCATTTGAAAGATTAATAAGTGCCATGCATGAGACGACAGGTCTCATTTTTATTATTGTTTGATAGTGCAAATGTTTTTTTTTTTACCTGCATTTGATGGATCTGGAAAGACAACTGTTGATTTCAATTTCAGTTTCAACTTTTTGTCCAGCAAGGAGTGAAACTGTCATATGTTTTTAAGTTTTTAAAGCTTTATTGATGTACATTTATTGTGCATGTTATACCTCTCTCTTGGAAGATGGGGGTAGGGCACTAATGAAAAGCACTGGTGGAGAACAAAGTTTTCTAGTTTATTTTGGATTATCTGTACAGACTCTGAGTCAGTTATTTTATATTATGTCTAGTCTAGCAGCATAAATGGTAGTGCATTGATGTACGATCTGAGTTGCCTTGGCCGACTATCATATGCTTTTATGAACTTCTTTATTTACTTCATGAACGGTTCGTGCTTTATTCTAATAGTCTGCATTGCTGTATGAGCCCCATCAGGAAGGCTTTATTTCCAAATTGGTGTACTTGTGCATTATTATAGCAATAACCCATGCCTGGGTGTGGCTAATGCTGGATTTACCCATGGTTGGTGTGGTTTGGTCATGAGGGCGAAGCCCGAGTAGCCAAACAAAGACAACCGTGGGTAAATCCAGCATTACCCGCACCCAGAAGTGGGTTATTGCTATTATACAATGACATTGTTTAAGAAAAAAAAATACTTACTTTTCTTAAATAATGGCATTGTATAATGCCTCCTTGCTGCCCTTCCGCAGTTGTCTGGTATTCTGCGGCAGTTCTGATGTACTGCGCATGCGTATGCTTATGCAGTACATCAGAGCTGTGGGTGGAAGCAACGGAGAAAGCAAGATCTCCATTGCTTTTTGCAAACTGTCTCACTATGTTAAAGGAGTTTAACATAGTGAGTCAGCTTTGAAAAAACCAACGGAGAATCTCCGTTGCTTTTTTTAAAGCTGTCTTGTTATGTTAAACCCATTTAACATAGCGAGACAGCTTTAAAAACCAACGGAGGATCTCTTGTTACTTTTTTTAAAGCTGTCTTGCTATGTTAAACTCCTTTAACATAGAGATACAGTGTCTAAACAGCAACGGAGATCTTGCGTTCTCTGTTGCTGTAAAAAAGACTTATACTAATGGAAAAAGTCCGGGCGACCGGACCTTTTTCCATTAGTATAAGTCTGATTTACAACGTGCACGCTGACCAATCAGCATGCATGTTTTGGAATGTTAATGGGGGGTCGTTGTATAATATGTTTTCTTCCACATTTTATTTCCGTGTGAGTTGAAAGATGAAGAAACTTTTTTTTATTGGCTCTCAGTTTTTTATTTGTTGCTTTGGCCTTATTATATATTTTCCCTTGTATTTTGGGGAAATTCTATGCATTTAAGATAACTTTCATTATAATGTTGGGGATGATCTTGAAACTTGTGTACTTGACTTTTCCTTATATGCTTGGCATTTTTAACCTCATGCTGAGGATCTGGTTCTATTTTTTGGTAGATTAGTTTTAAGTTTTAGTTGCTGGATGGAGTCCAGTGCTGTAGCACTTGTGATTCATCATTTTTTTTACAGTGCTGAGTGCATTGTTGGATGCTGGTGGTGTCCTGCACATGTTTTCTAATTGTAGATGTAACCTCTAAGCCTGGTGTCTCTAGATTAAATGTGTCCAACCTGTGGCCCTCAGAACTCTGCCATGCAGCCCTCTACCTCTAACTCCAACATCGATGTACGCATGCCCCAAAACACTTTTTTGTTGTGTTTTTCACGCCCGTGATCTGTAACTCTAACATCGGTGTGTGCATGCACCAAAGCATCCTTCTAGTTTTGATTTTTTTGCACCAAAGAAGGCTGTGTGTTAGCGCCAAATAATCAATGTGTGCGTGCTTGCTGAAGAGGGACTCGTCTGTGGATTTGCTGCCATTGCCTTTTAAAGAGACAGCACTTAACCTGTGTCAATAGATAAGTATGGTGTGAGTGAGTGCATGCATGAAAGCAGAATGTTTGTGTGCGTGAAAGTAGAAGTGTGTGTGTGTGTGTGTGTGTTTGTGTGCATGACAGAGAGACAGAGAAAGACACATGCACAAAGAGACTAACGTACAAACAAGTTAGCTCACAAATGCATCCTACATTAAAAGTACACTTTCATTAAATTGCAGCTTTTCTGACAGGGAGAGTGTTGTATTGAATATGAAATCATACCTCTCAACTGTATGGATTTTCGAAGAATGTCTGGATTTTTTCCTCATCTTCCAATCTGTGACTTTTGCTTAGGAAATAAAAGTAGTCATCCAAGGTAATGCATTCCCAGGGAGTAAGAATGAGGCAGCACCCTAGGGTTAATGGGTCATTAGTGGATTGACTAATGTGGGACTGTAGCATATAAAGTTTTTTTTTTTTTTTTTTGACAAACAAAAAAAATCTTGTCATTGGTGGTTTCTAAGCAGTGGTAGATTGGACAACAGTAACCATATCTTTGGTGGATCATCAATACTGGCAAATCAGGTGGGCACAATATCATTTTTTAAATGTTGGGGGTTTTAGTGTGTATGTGTGTGTGTTGGGAGTGCTGCAATAGTAGATGATTATTAAAGACAGAGACTTACAAACTGTGGAGAATGTTTCTTTGTTTCAAAACCTGATACTTGGGTACTAGGAATGCCAAAAATAGATTTTTTTAAGATATAACTTCTTGCCATTTATAGTGGATGGATATTTACATTTAATGGACAATGTTGGCAGTATGACTGTGGTCCTGTAGGGATCTGGAGGATGCTAAGTCTACCACTGCCAATGTCTTGTAAAGTGACCTGGAAATGGATATTGGGATGTTACTGAAAAAATACAGCAAGTGGGCTTTGAAATGTAGTTTAATTAAACAAAGTGCACTTGCAATTTACAGGCCATAATTTAATTTATTTCAGGTAGTCTAGATCCTGGTAGATTGTATACCATTAGACTTAATTAGGGAGAGGTGTCATTCTGTGTAAATAAGCAGACCTAGTTTCAATGAAAGCTCTGTGGTTGTTTGCAGGTAGGAAGTTGCAGGATGTGGAGCCAATGTGTTTTATTATTTTTAATGGATTTGTCATTTCAAAGTATGGTTTTCTTTGTTGCAAAAGAAGGCAAGATTGAATGAGCCATATAATACTTAACTGACATTAATGGGATAGAAACATTATACGTGATGTATAATGTTTGCAGCTACACTTGTTTCAATGGTGTCTGTGATGCATAACTATTTTTGGGCCTGTGTCCCAATTTTATTTTTCGATTTGTCCAGAATACTTGCTCTAAGGTTGAGAGGTATGGTTCCATGCAAAATCAGAAGGTTGTATTTACCTTGGAAGAATTTTCAGCATAATTATGAGAAATAGAGCGTTTTTAATATCTCCACTTATTTCCAGTATAAACTGTCATGTAACCTTGCAAATAAATTTCTTATTACGCTACTTTAATTCTTTTGGAATTGACAGGTATGCTTCATTGGTTCGGACATAAGCATAGTGTGCTGTGACTGATTTCTTGCAGCAGTCTGTGGTTTACTTATCACAATAACTTTTCTGTGTTTCTGGGTGTGTAATCAATTTAACAGTTTTAAAGATGTTTCCCAAAATTAAATAAATACATAATAAATAAAAAAAAGTAATCCTTTCTTCACTTTGAGCTATTGACAAAGTGTGGGAATTTGTTTTTTTTCAAAAGCGATGGTCAGCATTACAGTTTAGTAAATGGTCAGTCAGTGAATAACTTCTGCACAAATTCAAATGTCTGAATGTCAAATGGCTTTAGATTGGAGGGAAGTTATATGTTTACTCCAGTATATGTAGTATGATCTTAGAGAGTTTATAGATTTCTTATTGATTTAATTTTTGCTGAGCAGTTTGTTGATTTATTCATGGTCCTTTTGGTGGTGGGAAATTGCATGGATTAATCCATCTCTATTATGATTTTTTTTCAGATATTTTGACTTCCAGACAATTTCAGTCAGTGAGACTGTGTCATGTGATTACTGAGGTTTCCAGTTTTACAAGTAGGGGTTCCTTTTCTGTATGTGTGTGTGTGTGTGTGTGTATATATATAAGAGAGAGAGATTTAATATGTATACTGAATATATTTTTGCAAATGGAATTCTTAGTTAAATAGGCCCCTCTTCTTAGACAAGTAGACTTGAGTAACCAATATTAGATCTTAGCCATCCAGCTGGGAAAGTTTAGTATGTGTATTTTCCTTACGGTTTGATGAAGGCTATGCTACTTACTTAAGGAGTACATTCATGGCTATCCATCCAGTTGTAGTGTTGTTGAGCTACATTGTTTGATAATGAGAGGAGCTTTTTACAGAAGTTGAAAGGTTTTGTATCAAGAACCTGTCCATACAAAGTGGCTTGTTTATGTTTCAGTGAAGGCCGAGGTCTTTGTAGTGAGCATTTTAGATATAACCAGTATTTCTGAGGTGGAGGAATTCTCTTAAGGCAGGATCTTTCTTGGCCTGGAAAGCAAGCCAGTGATGAAATTTATAGGGGCCAGTGAGAGACAGAGGAAAGCAAGAAGCTTTTTTGTCTGTTTGGATAACTAAGTGAACTCAGTCCTTTGACCTTTATTTGTCAGAAATGGTTGTAGGCTTTCTTTTGGCATGGTGTTTTGTTGAGGCACATGCCAAAAGGGGTGTTGCGCTCAATAATTGCTCTTATAAAGGAAGAATACAGGGATATTATGACCTCCTTGTCCATGGATGAGATACCCTTACTAATGAGGTGGGCCATGTAAAAAGCTTTCTGTACAACGGAGACAACGTGGTGGTCAAAAGTCAGGTTTCTATCAACCTGGGTGCCCAAGCACCTCACGACTGATTGCGTGCTTACAATATTGTTATTAATGTGATAATTTGTGGGGACATCACTCTACTCAAAGGGGATGATTGTGCATTTTGTGGCATTTAGCTTGAGGCCATGTTTCTGGCACCAGTCATGTTTGGGTGAGACCCTCTTGTAGCTTATTCAGAATTGTTTTATTAAGTCAGTAATGTGAATTCTTTTCTTTATTGCAAATTTGTTGGCTTATTTTTGTGGATTATGGTATTGTAGGACTGCTAATGTTGACAATGTATGTAGATGGACTGCTGGAGTGGTTTTCCCAGTGAGAAATGCTAGTGCTGTAGTGAATATCTGTTTATTTGTAAAAAACAAAAAAAAAAAAATCTATATATTAACTAAGATGTTAGAGTTAACTGTTAGATTAAAGAATTAAAATCAGAATGAGAATTAGAATTTTAAGGCAAATATTAGGCATTTATTAATTGTTCGAATGCACCTACAGTACAGCCAGGAGGTCGACTTTGGTCTCCCGTGGCAGCGAAAGAGTTAACTATATGATATAGGTTCATAGGTTCATACTAGGCTATCTGCCCTGGGGCAATTATAAGCCTAGCCCGATTCTGTATGGCTGACGCCATCCCTTGATTTGAGTATAGGTTCATAGGTTCATACTAGGCTATTTTAAGTATATTTTATATGCGGACCCAAGACAATTTCTGTTCACTCAATGCGGCCCTGGCAAACCAAAAGGTTGGACACCCCTGCTCTAAGCTTTATATTTAACTGTTTCTTTGCTGAGAGGAATGTCTACATTATACAGACAGTGCTTATTTTGTTTTTATAGCTTGTCTAAGTCTTAAATCTGTATTACTGATTACCAACTGTCATGTGGTAACTCCAGATTCATACTACTGAAGCCTTATGCATTATGCAAGCCTGAGTACTTGAATTGTTTTTATTACTCTGTATAGAGCACAGTCTTACTATTTCTGTTA
Organism: Protopterus annectens; assembly: GCF_019279795.1. Lineage (NCBI taxonomy): Eukaryota > Metazoa > Chordata > Ceratodontiformes > Protopteridae > Protopterus > Protopterus annectens. The sequence goes on along the minus strand of NC_056731.1, from coordinate 1,752,195,495 downwards.
ACATTTTAGTTATGCCACTTTAGTGAGTTAAAATTTAATGTATTTTTTCAGGAATTTGTATACTTTTGTGTTTACAAAATTATACATTCTAGTTACGTGCAGATGTAGTTTGAGTGATTTTTTTTAAACCTATTTGTAATCTGTTAAAAATGTAATAAAAAATGTAAGTAAAGAATATGCTCATGGGAAGAGAATACAAACAGACTTTGAGAACTTTGAGGGAAATGGAAAGAAACATCAGCACACACACTGAGTAGGTGCTTTCAGATGATTTTGGAGGTAAAGGCTGTGGTCAAAATCTAGGATCGAAACACTGTAGAAGTACTTGCCTCAGCTTGTAGTTGAACCTAGATCCTCGGGAGCACTGTTCTCGGTGGTCTGTTGAAGCAGCTGAAAAGTAGTCAAGGGTTTGAAGCATCATCTCTCATATATGTGATACATTTTCCTTGTTTAAAAATGTAAACTGCTGTTGTATATGGTCGCTACTTATTAGCATAAGTTAGTTTGCTGGTTAAAATATGTTTTAGGTTCCTTCATAGGTTCATAGTTTAGTACTAAGCTAACTGCCCTTGTGAGCCATTTTAAGCCTAGCCAATTATCCCTTGTGAGACTCAAACCCTGCACCTTGTGTTTGTAAGGCAAACACCTTAACCATTAAGCCACCCTCCCAACCACAGTTTTGAGAGAGCTGGCTGTGAACCGTAATTGTAGGGAACAGTGTGTGTGTGTGTGTAATGCAAGTGATCCTTGACAGCAGCAATCTGAATGTCAGTTGGCTTGTTAGTGGTTGTGTGATGCTCATGCTGAATAGTTCTGAAACCTGGGATATTGTTTGATGGGAGTGAATGATGGCCAATTTGTAAGTGACTTGAGGTTGAGGAAGCTGTTTTTCAAAATTAGAAGTACCCAGGTAATCCAAATGTAATTTATGTGGTAATAGGGATTACTTCAAGATGCCTAAACTGAGTGAACTGGGTTCTTTGGGAATAAATGAATGATTAGAAGAGCCAGTACTTATTAAGCTTTGGTTACATTTTGTGCAGAAAGGTTATTTCCAGCCATCACCTTATACAACATGAGGTGGATACATCCCCACAGTATTGTCCATACTAATGTGAGAGTTATCATTTAACACTCTCCAGGCTCACTGGTTTGATACCAGTAGTAAAGCATGAATGTCTGTCAAACCTCTTCAAGCAGAACTTATTTGAGTGGATGGGAAACCACAAATTTGTCCCAAGGGTTCCACCTGTGTCCCTCATTGACAAGGGCAACAGGTGCTGACTGAGGTTTCTTATTGGGGGTAAACTCTTGTCTAGACTTGTAAGGGCCACACGGCCATTAGCCTAGTAACCTCCTATGATCCTATAGTGATCTTTTTAAAATAAATATCTATAGCTATAAGAATGGCAGTAATCCATTACTGGTCCTGTTTTACCATTGTCATTCTCAGTGCTACATTGTTTCTATACTATAGGTCAACATGATAAAAGAACTGTGTCTGTATGCTTTACACAAGTACAGATATTGCACTTTATTTAGGACTTAGGTTATGGAAATTATCATTTTTTTAATATTTTGGTAAATAACTTTGCCAGGGAGCATGTAACTGTGCCAAGTTATATCTCATTTTGAAGACAGTGTTACTCTTTTCAACATGATAAAATAACTGTGTTTGTATGTGTACAGATATCAATGTTTGTTTAGGACTAAGGTTATGAAAATTATGATTTTTTTCATATGTTGGTAAATAACTTTGCAAGGGAGCATGTCAATGTGCTATGTAATACCTCATTTTGAAGTCAGTATTAATAGTTACAACATGGTAAAAGAACTGGATCTGTATGCTGTACACATGCACAGATATCAAAGTTTATTTAGGACTTAGTTTATGGAAATTATTATTTTTTTATATATTTTGGTAAAAAACTTTGCAAGGGAGCATGTCAATGCCCCAGGTAATACCTCATTTTGAAGACAATATCACTCCTTACAACATGGGAAAAGAACCGTGTCTGTATGCTATACACATGCACAGATACCACAGTTTGTTTAGTCTTGTAGGATTATGAAAATTATACATTTGCAATATTTCTCATTATTATGCCCATATCTTTGCAAGGGAGCATGGTGACAGCACAAATAATGCATCATTTTGAAGCTGACATTCAGCCACACAACTTGTACAATGATATGTAGTCTCTGTCTGATACAGGTGATGAAATATTATGCTTTATTTATCAGTTATGAGAAATATAATATTAATCATATTTCTGTAAATATCTCCATAATGGAGCATCACACAGTAATGGTTAATGTAGTGGTTAAGGTATCATTTTAAAGCCAACATTCATACAAAGTAATTACAAGTTGTTTGGGTCTCCATGGTGCATTCACCAATATTTTGTGATTTGTTGTACCAAAAAGGTAAAAAATAAGCACAATATCAGCATTCCTTGGCAAATATTTAATAATGGCTTACATACACACTATCAACATTTACACTGTTGGAAAGGTCAGTGTCTGCTAAACAACTTTTGCATTTACACTTTTAGTCTAGCTCTTATGTTTAAAGAGTTATGAACATTTGTTTTCTGTATGGTATTACAAATTAATTATCTGAAAATAAGCTCAGGCTGCACTGTTGTTCCTATGGTGGAAGTATGCAGGCAGCATTTTCTGAGCTGCTCCGGAGTGAATGAGTTAATGTTGTCTTGGAAAAGCTGTCTCACCCTTCCAAACAAATGAAGTCAGGTAGTCAGATAAAGGCCGGAACACCACCAAACAGTAAAATGCAAAAGAAAAACTGGAGCTCCAGAAAACACGGCTTAAAACTTTAATAAACTTCAGTAAAAAAGGTAATTGCTTTTGTGGAAAACAAACCCACTTCTTCAGACCACATAAGTTACACAAATCACTCACATACATACAGTAGATATAAAAAGTTTACACGCCCCTGTTAAAATACCAGTTTTTTGTGATATAAAAAAATGAGACCACAATAAATCATTTCAAAACTTTTCCCACCTTTAATGTGACCTACAAACCTATACAATTCAATTGAAAAACAATTCTGTTAGGGGAAAAAATATAAAAAATAAAAAATGTACAATAAGCTGGTTGCATAAGTATGCAGACCCTTAAACTAATACTTTGTTGAAGCACCTTTTGATTTAATTACAACATTCAGTCTTCTTGGTAGGAGTCTATCAGAATGGCACATCTTGACTTGGCAATATTTGCCCACTCTTCCTTGCAAAAGCGTTCCAAATCTGTCAGATTGCGAGGACATCTCTTGTGCACAGTCCTCTTCATGTCACCCCACAGATATTCTATTGGATTTAGGTCTGGGCTCTGGCTGGACCATTCCAAAACTTTAATTTTGTTCTGGTGAAGCCATTCTTTTGTTGATTTGGATGTATGCTTGGGGTCATTGTCATGTTGCAAGGTGAAATTCCTCTTCATCTTCAGCTTTCTAGCAGACACCTGAATGGTTTGGGCCAAAAGTGACTGGTATTTGTAACTGTTCATAGTTCCCTCCACCTTGACTAAAGCCCCAGTTCCAGCTGAAGAAAAGCAACCCCAAATCCTGATACTGCCACCACCATGCTTCACCGTGGGGATGGTGTTCTTTTGGTGATGTGAAGTGTTGTTTTTGCACCAAATGTACCTTTTGGAATTGTGGCCAAAAAGTTCAACCTTGGTCTCATCAGACCATAACACATTTTCCCACATGCTTTTGGGATACTTGATGTATTGTTTTGCAATATTGTTTTGCAAATTTTAGCTGGGCCTGGATGTTTTTCTGTGTAAGAAAAGTCTTCCGTCTTGCAACCCTACCCCATAGCCCAGACATATGGAGAATATGGGAGATTGTTGTCACATGTATTACACAACCAGTACTTGCCAGAAATTTCTGCAGCTCCTTCAGTGTTGATGTAGGTCTCTTGGCAGCCTCCCTGACCACTTTTCATCAATTTTGGATGGCTGTCCAGTTTTTTGCAGTGTCACTGCTGTCCCATATTTTCTCCACTTTTTGATGACTGCCTTCATTGTGTTCCATGGTATACCCAATGCTGTGGATATTTTTTTGTACCCTTCTCCTGACTGATACTTTTCAACAATGAGATTCCTTTGATGCTTTGTAAGCTCTTTGCTAACCATGGCTTTTACTGTAACAGGCAACTGAGTAAATGTCAGGAAAATCCTACAAGGACAGCTGAACTTTACTTGGGGTTAGTCAGAGTCTCTTTAATTGATGGCAGGTGTGTACTCAAGAAGACTGAATGCTGTAATTAAATCAAAAGGTGCTTCAACAAAGTATTAATTTAAGGGTGTGCACACTTATGCAACAAGTTTATTGTAAGTTTTTTATTTTTTTCCCCTAACAGATTTATTTGTCTTTCAATTGAATTGTACAAGTTATAGGTCACATTAAAGGTGGGAAAAGTTTTGAAATGATTTATTGTGGTCTCATTTTTTATATCACAAAAATCTGGTGTGTAAAATTTTTATATCCACTGTGTATATATATATATATATATATATATATATATAAGTTCAAAAAGATTCTCCAATGAAAACAATCTTCCAGTCTAAAAACACAGCCCACCAGAGCAATGAACTGGCTAGTAAAGATGTGTTACATCAACACATCTCTTTTAAAACATAAATATTAAAACAGTGACATGGAAAACTTATCAGAACCAATAGTATATTGAAAAGGGTACACACCTCTCTGACATTTAAATATTAATGTTTAAGGGGCCGAGATTTAAGAACTGGCTTCAAAGGCAATAATTTTGAAAAGATTCCTTTTGATGTATCAGATGTGGGACATTTTGGTGTAGACTATGTAAGGCTTGCCAGTATATTTGGAGCTGTACCTCTCTGGTACACTCACAAACTAAGCAAGAAATTAGTTTTGACTTTTATGCTGATTGCAAGACCAAGAATTTAATATATTATGCTAAATGCACAATGTGTGAAGCTTTCTACATCAGGAAGACCAATAAAATGTTTAAAGAAAGGATTCTAGAACATATGGGGGACATACGTAATCAGCAGAGTACAAGTGCATTAGCTCAACATGTTATAGAGAACAGAAGCAGGCACACTTTTAAGTTTCTTGTATTAGAATTAGTGTCTGAAAACTTGAGGGGTGGGGACTTTAAGAATATCACTGAAATTATATGGATACTTCTTTTGAAAGGAAATTTATTTCCAAGGCTGAATGAACATGTGTCTTTGAAGCCAGTTCTTAAGTCTCAGCCCCTTAAACATTAATATTTAAATATGAGAAAGGTGTGTACCTTTTTCAAGATACTATTGGTTCTGATAAGTTTTCCATGTCACTGTTTTAATATTCATGTTTTAAAAGGGGTGTGTTGATACAGCACATCCTTACTGGCTAGTTCCTTGCTCCAGTGGGCTGTGTTTATAGATTGGAAGATTGTTTTCATTGGGGAATGTCTTTTTGAAATTTGTATACATATGCGAGTAATTTGTGTAACTTTTTATATGATCTGAAGAAGCAGGTTTGTTTTCCACGAAAGCGCTTACCTTTTTTATTGAAGTTTATTAAAGTTTTAAGCCATGGTGTCTAGAGCTCAAGTTTTTCTTTTACATCTCTCACCCTTCCAGCCAACTTCCTCAGTTTCCCTACAGTACTGCTTTTGGAAAACTGTGTTGCTCCTAGCCTTGACATTCAGCCAGATAAGTGTCTGAGCTACAGGCCCTTATGATATCCCCACCCTTTCTGGTCTTCCACAAGGACAGGGTTTCCCTGTGCAAAAAACCCTCATTTATGCCTAATGTAGTCGATGACCTGTCTAAATCAGTCCATCCACTTACGTACCTTTTTTCCTTCCTCCCAGAACCATATTTAGAAGGTATTTCATATTTTAGATGTCCACAGACAGCTTAGATTTTATTTAAACAAAACCAAAGCAATTGGAAAGTCAGATCAGCTGTTTGTTTCTTACCACCCCAGGGCTTTAGGGGGGTTGTGTCCAAGGAGACTTTTTCCTCATGGATTTTAAGACTATTAACTTTTGCTGCACTCACCATGGCAAGTCTCTCCCTTCCTCTGTTTTGGCCCACTCCACTACAGATGTTGCCTCTTCTGGTAAGGTTACCATACGTCCAGGTTTCCCTGGATGCGTCCTATTTTTTGGGCTCCTGTCTGGGCGTTTTTTGAAAATTCTGGGATTTGTCCAGGTTTTAAAACCCGGACAAATCGCAGAATTTTCAAAAAACAGACATCCCTATTTCAGAGTTTTTCCTCCGCTTTGTTTTTGTTTTTTTTTTGATTGGCTCATATACCAGTATACGGGCCAATCAAAAAATGGAGCTCTGTTCAATGCGAAACTGCTTGATGCTCCGCATTGAACAGAAGAGAGTCTGCTGTGCGAGGTTTTGATTGGCTTGTATACCGGCCTACAGGCCAATCAAAAATCCCCAAACACGGACTTTTTTTTTTTGCTCTTCACCCTAAGAGAGGAGCAAAAAAAAAAAAAAATTCTTTAGTTTTAGTCCTGTAAGAATAAAGACCTTTTTTTAACAGGATGAAATAATATGTAACCCTATCTTCTGGGGTATATTTCAAGGGACTGAATACTAATTCAATTCTTGAAGCAGCTACACTGACCTCAGACCATACCTTCACCAAACACTACAAATTAGATGGAATCTCCAGATCTAGAGCAGGTTTGCCAGAGCTATACTGCATGGGTTCATGGAAAGCTCCTTGACTGCACCTTCTTCCCTTACTTCATGAGCTTTGGTATTCTCCCTCATGTTATGAATACCGCAACACATGAATAGAAGGACATAGAATAGTTGTGTAAAATTTTGCCATAACAATAGATGTCATTATCTTTGCTGTTGCAGTATTCCTATCCCTCCCTCTTTCCCCTGGTCTTGCTTCTTCTTGGATGCCAGACTAGAGTCAAGCTCAAAAGGGTCTTCTTTCCTCACTGATTCCGCCAAGCCCATTTCTTTGGCTGTGGTTTCACTAGATAGCAGGTAGGGAAAGTGGGAATCTCATTCATCCATTTATGTGCATCACTAATTAGATGTTGAGGCATTTGGCTACCTTGAGAGTCATGGTTACTCCAGTTGTTTACCTGTGCTTCATTGAATTTCTTCACTTTGACATTCAGAGCATTGGGCAGAAATCACATCTCGTTAACACAATTGCCCTACTTCCCTAGGCAAGCATTCCTCCTGGGGCAGTCAGTTCTGAGGATACAATGGGCGTACATCACTTTTTTGACCGACATCCATTCACAGCCTATGTGCAATGTACCACGCACCCTACAATAGTAAAAGTATTTTCTATACTGGCCGACATTGGCTCGCCTAAATCGGGGAACTCCCACATATAATGAATACTACAACAGTGAAGAGAATGACATCTATCATTATAGTAACATATTACACAACTATTTTTTCATTTCTTGTGAAGGTAAGAGAAAGGGGCAATCTATGTTGGACTGGGATCAGACTATTTCTATATGGTTGTCTAAAGCCATTACCTTTTTTTAAACTCACCACAGCAGAACTTCAGGCAAGGTCAAGACCCACTGTACTAGGGCCTTGGCTTCATTGATGGGTTTTTGGAAAGGGTTGGATTCTAGAAGAATGGCCCTAGCAAAGCCTGATTTATAGCTAGAGAAGGAATCAAGCATCTTGATCAGGCTTTGCATATCTTTTTAGTCAGCTCAGGTCAAGCTGACTGAGCAGTTTGAGCACACAGAGGGTGCTCTAAAGCTTGGGAAGCTGGCCAGCTGTTATATCCTATGTAGGATATAACTGATATATCTAAGGCTACTGCAACAGTAATCATTTGAGCATCAACTGTTATGGTTAGTTTACTTGCACAACTGTACTTTCGGAGGTAATGAGTTGGAGGGGAATTAGGGGCCTTGGATCCTAAAGTCTACAAGCTGCTGCCATCTGATCCTTAAGGCTCCGAGAACCTGTCAGTTGAGAAGGAAGGAAAAGGACAACATGGATCTAGCATTATGGTCAGTACAAAACTCATTTATTCTACTTTTGGGGCTGGGTAACTGTTTAAAGTGCTTTTCACTATGTTTTTTTTGAAAAAGTGACTTTTACCTCCTTGCATGTTTTACTGACTACTGCTGCCAGGATTCTCTAGGAATCGGGCATATTTTTCAGCTTTGCCTTTCTCTTTTTTTCTGCTCTTTACAGAATGAATGAGTTGTTTCAGTATTAACACCATGGAACAAACCTACCTGTTCCTCAATTCTTCCTTCTAATAATAGCAAATAGAAGAAAGTTATTAAACAGCCTTACCCACCACTGCAGGCTGCTAAAGTGCCTTAGTCACAGACGGGCAACTGAGCTGTGGCCATTTCTGATTCCTCAAACCATTCATCTTTTTCCTTTGCTCCACTTGGTGTATCCCTATAGCAACTATATTTTGGAGGTTAGGCATGTACTCTGCAGCTGTCTGAGTGTTCTTAACAGCAAGGGAGAATCACTCGTCTGTTCTGAGAAAAGGAGACACAGTCACAGCAAGCTGCTGGTAAGCTAAATGTACAAAAAGCAACAGTAAGAAGGATTAAAAAAAAAGGATGCCCCCCCCCAGAACAAAGGATAGGATAGTCTAGTAAGTCTGAATGACTACAAACAAGATTCACCTTATGGAAGGTCTGAATCTCCATTTCTTTCAGAGAGATGAGCTCTGAAAGTAAGTAAGTAAAGGTTATAAATGGAAGTGGGAATATCTCTGTTTCAGGGATTCCCCTTGTCTACCAGACCAAATTCCTCTTTTTCCTCCTGTCATTTAATACCAGCTGACTCAAGGAGTGATATAAGTTGTCCCTCCTCCTCAGCTAGAAGAATTTTTTTTCAAGAATGTTTCTGATGCAAAAGAAAAGAAGATAGATGGAGATCAGTTCTGGATCTTTCCTTCGTAAACCAGTTTGTGATAGTGCCCAAGTTCAAACTGTTATCCTTTCACAACTTGTTCTACCTTTCATTCCCCATTTGATTTTTCTGGTGACGTTGGATGTAAAAGATGCCAGTATTCCTGTAGATCCAGATTTCAGACATTTTTAAGGTTTTCTGTGTGCATTATACTATCAGTTCTCTGCATTACCCTATGATCTATCTACTGCTCCAGTGGTATTTACAAAGCATCTAGTACCAGTGATAGCTTGCAGCAGACTGCAAATTACTCACATTTTTCCTTTAGACAATTTACTAATCTTTGCAGAGTCTTTTTCAAAGTGGCAAGAATCTCTCACCTGCAGTTACTGAGGTTCCAGGAGAACATACAAAAGTCTAGTTTAACTCCGCACAGGATTGCTCTCGTGTGGTCTCCTTGATATTTCAATTCAATGAGCTGTTTTTCTGCAGGAAAAACGTACCTCTGTAACTATACCTGTTCCTGAGTTTTTTTTTTCTCTCTCAGACCTGCTTCAGCTCAGGAATTTCTCAAAATTCTGGGTCTTGTGCATCTATGACTCATACCTCTCAACCTGGAAACATCAAAAATCTGGACAAAGGCTCATGAAAAGTAGGTATAACTGACCAAAAATTGGGACACTGATTATCAAAAAATGTGCATACACAATCAAGTAACCACACCCACTCCAATGGAAATGTGGGATACCAGCATGAAGACTGAAGTCACTAAACAATAATGAATAATGGCAGACATTTGAATTTCAGAATTCATATCCCTCAGAAAAATAAACAATAATGCAAAACCTGTTATTCTAGCAGCTATCTGAGTTAACAGGAGTAATATTTAAAGTCTGTCCCTATTTTTGGGCCTCTGTCCCACCATTATTTTTGGCTTTGTCCAGATTTCTTGCTCTGAGAGATTCAGAAGTATGTCTAGCACTTGTGTCTGAAGCCTTCACCCCCACCACCAACAAGCTCTGTTCCATTTATGCTCAAGTTGCACTTAGTCTCCTGCAGACTACACAAACAGGAGGCGATACAGTGATCAGCTAGATTACATTCCTTGCGATCTTGCTCAGTCCGTTTTCATATTACTGCACTACCACTCATGATATTACAGATATATTAAGATAATCAAGTCAGGCAAAGGCACCCAAGCTCAGTTTTCACCAAGTGGTAAAAGAGGGATTGCACTATTACCTGAACAAAAGAATGAAGGGACATTTGAAAAACACTAGTAAGTGCAGTAATCCTCTGTCTACTTTTTTCGCTAATACACTTTGCATTTTGACAGAACATCCCTTTTCCATTTCTAGAACAAGTAAACACTAAATGCAAAACATTATATCAAAACATAACCCTCAGCCAGTCAGGGACAAATCTCATCAGAACTGAGGACACTTTTAAAATATTAGTGGCACTAACGTGTAATTCACCACCTTTTCTCTGAAAATCATCACTTTTGGGTGAGATTAAGAGGGACAGAGCTATGGCTCGAAACCAGGATAATCCTTGAAAATCAAAAGCCACTGTCTTTTAGGATAACTTTAAAATGAAGTCTGTTGTCATTAGCTCAGTGTCCGTAAAACACCACAAATGCAGTGATCCGATATGATTTAATTCTTTGCTATAACGTTCAAAGTACTGCTACTTTATTGTTTCCCTCCACCACTGCCCCCAGATGGGTTACAGCAGGAAGAACATCCTACAGTCAGAGTGACAGAACACTTAAGCACTCAAACACATTCATTATATTAAGTTTATTGTACTACATTAGTAGGTCTTGCTGCAGATCAACATTAAATGCTAATCTTCATTATGTCATTTCAATTACTTAAATGGCTATCAAACCATTTATATCACAACCACCAGAAATACTGTTCCAAACATTACATTTTTTTTTCAAGCAATAGCTATAATGATAGTAAGGTGGTAAAATTAAAATAAAACGTCAAAACTTCGTCTATCTTGCCCTTACACCAAAAGGGTGTCACAAACATCCCTCCACCCTAACATGACCTCCATCCGTAGTGTTGGCTGAATTTTGTTATTTGCTAGTAATTACAGGTGTGGGGGTAGCCACATTCTTTGATTTCCTGTCCTTGCATATTTAAACTGGTGCATGTGAAATAATTCCTGCTTTAAAACTTCAGCTTGGCCAGCTAAGAACTTGGTTGTATTCAACTGGACGTATAAGAGAATTTAAGTACCTTTATCTACACTTTTTTTAAAAAAAAATACAGTATTATACAGTATTTAATTTGATTTAAACTGTGTATGAAGGAGTGTTGAAGGAATTTTTAACTGAAGTTATTCTGCTCTTCAGTTATTCCCACCCACCCGCCCTGATTTTGTTTTGGTGTTAATCTTAGTGGCATTGAAACTGCCCGCCCCTCAGCCTGCCTCTGGTCCCATCTCATTTGCTCACTCAACTGAGTGCAGTGAGATCATATTCTGATTTCAGGCACTCCTACTGTGTACAAAGAGAGCATCTGGGAAATAGAAAAAAAAAAAAAAAAAAAAATTAAGCTTATTTCCTGCCTTTCTTGTTAAGTGGTACAGACTATTTGTAGGCTTCTGAGCCCTCAAGCCCTTCTGTGTTTGAGGGAAGCCTTCTAGCTTGTTTTTTTTTCTTATAACTAGCCAGTTTTCTAGTTTCAGCACTCAAATCTGTTTCTTTGATCTCAGCACTTGTTAAGAAAAAAAAAAAAAAAAATTTCATCTGCTTTTACTGTACTTGTGTTTTTACCTACTTCTTTTTACTTTTGCATCACCTTAAAATACTCAATTGTATTTATTACTGCTTGGTGTAACTCATTCTAAGCCTTTTGGTTTAAACACTTGGGCTTCGGACCAGTTAGTTGTTTTGCACTGAGAGGGTTTGTGGTCTGCACTGTTGTGGCAGAACAGGTAGCTTACATCCTTCTAGGTTGAGAACTGCTGATTGAGGGCTCAGTGTCTGTTATTCTAAAAGTGTATTAATTCTGGTTTAAGCACTTGGGCTTTCAAGCCAGTTATTTTACATTAAGAGGGTTCGTGGTCTGCACTCTTGTGGGAGGAGAGGCTGGACTCTGCCCTTCTGAGCTGGGAATTTCTGGTTAAAGGCTTACAGTGCATGCATATCTGAACTGTTTCTTACTGAAGTTGGTGCGCCTTGTTTGCTGTGGCATAGACTGGATTCGGGCCTGCTGGATCTAGCTTTGTTTGTGTAACTTGAGCACTAATCCAGACATTCTCTAAAGTATTCAATGGTATTTATTACTGCTTGGTTGTAACTTGATTAAAGTGTAGCTATCATTCAAGTCTTTTGGATTAAGCACTTGGGCTTCAGACCAGTTGTTTTACATTAGGAAGGTTTGTGGCAAGCACTGTGGTGGCAGGACAGGTAGCTTTCATCCTTCTAAGTTGGGAACTGCTGATTGAGAGCCCAGTGTCCAAGTGTATTAGTTCTGGTTTAGGCACTTGGGCTTCAGGCCAGTTATTTTACATTAAGAAGGTTCGTGGTTTGCACTCTTGTGGGAGAAGAGGCTGGACTCTGCCCTTCTGAGCTGGGAATTTCTGGTTAAAGGTTTATAGTGTCTGAATATTTGAACTGTATCTTACTGAAATTGGTTCACCTTGTTTGCTCTAGCATAGACTAGATCCAGGCCTGCTGAATCTAGCTTTGTTTATATGCTTGTTGTTTGTTTGCTTGTTATTTCCCTGGAAGCTAATTCCACCTAATACGCAACTTCTCAGCACTTCTGTGGATCACTAGTGATATCTGCATTGCTTACTGTACTTATTTCCTTGTTTCACTTGAAAGAAAGTTACTGTTTGTCGTTTTTGCATTTAGTTACTTGTAACACATTGCACTCAAGTTACATGGCACTTGCTCACTAAAGCAATTATATAAGTCAGCACTAAAAATTAAAAGCACTACACCCTCACTCCCCACTGGCTCTTGTTTTCAATTAAGGATTTCCCAATATTATTCTAGCATGTCCAAAGGTCAGTTGTCAATCCCCTCTCCGGTCCAGCTGGTGAATCTGGGAATATTGAGGCAATGTTATAACTGCCTCATGTACACAGACAACCCTCTCCTCCTCCCACATAACACAAATACTTGCGAGAGATGCAGCTATTTAGCCAAACTGGAGGCTGAGCTCTCTCAACTCAGGACTGGCAAGACCAGAGAGGAGGAGAAGGCAACTACACACACCACAAAACCAGCCTCACATAATGCTACCACTCCACTGAATCAAACACATAAACACACAAAGACATACTCGGAGGCTCTGAGTAAAAATTTACCTAAACAGCAGAGGCCTCCAAAGCAGACACCCAAACAACTGCTACCTCAAGACACCCCACAAGCAACACATAAACCACAAAAGCAGTGTGCAAAGCAGTCACAGCCCTTAAGGCCAAATACAACACCAAACATACTTGTCGTAGGTGACTCCATAGTCAGACACACTGACGTCCCCACTCACCAGGCTGAACAAGGAGAGGGTCACAGTAAGCTGCCTATCGGGCTAGAATCCGCCACATAACACAAGCACTGGTCACTCCACGGCAAGTACAAATATGACACAGTCATTGTCCATGCTGGTGTGAACGACCTGAGACGCACCTCCCTGGACTACATGAAAAGAGACATAGAGGAGCTCTCTGATTATGTAGCCCAGGCAGGTATGACCCTAACCCTGAGCAGTATCCTTCCTTCACCAAGAATGATGCCACAATATAGAGACAAGATGATCAGCTTTAACAATTGGCTTAATGTCTGGTGTCATTCAAAGGGGATCCAGTGTCTGTCTGCCTGGGATGACATGCTTGACAAGCCACGCTGCTTCGCAAGGGACGGCTTGCACCTGTCACCCATGGGATTCCAGATATTGGCTAAGGCTCTTGCCACCCCCATAGTGCCTTTTTTAGGCAAGGCTCAAATTCTAAACCTACCACCCTAGAAAACAAAAATGGGAAGAAACTGAGGGTAATGCTGCTCAATGCCAGAAGTCTAAATCTCAAAATGCACGCACTCGAGGCCCTTCTCAGTATGGAGAACATCGATGTCTGTGCTGTAACTGAAACCTGGTTCAAGGCTCCTGAGAGCACCCCGGCACTATTAGGTTTTACCTCATATCATGCGTTCCGCCCCAAAACCCGGACCACACCACAAAAGGAGGGGTGTATCCATATTCATAAAGGATACCCACACCTCCAGGTTGGTGCCAACGCAGGAGGCTTTGGAAACCATCCAGGTGCAACTAACCATAGGCAAAACTGCTCTACAAATTGTAGCATGCTACAGGCCACCCTCTCAAACTCAGGAACCCCACACAGCCTTCCTGAAGACACTGGAGGGTATAAATGTATCTCCAAACACCATCATATTGGGTGACTTCAACTACCTGAATATAGACTGGGAACATTACTCAAGCCCTAACTTTCTAGCCCAACGGTTCCTGGAGTTCATAAATTCAAATGCCATGGAACAGCTAGTCACTGTTCCCACGAGAGGAGAAAATATACTAGATCTCATTGTCACAAACATGGGGACAAAATGCTCCACACCGAAGTATATCCCTCATTGGTGAGATCTGATCATAAACTAATCTCACTGGAAATCCACATCCCGCCCCCACCCCAAACAAAAAAGACCACAGTGAAGAACTTCTCTAAAGCAAACTTCACACTACTCAAGACTGGTGTGGTATCCTTCAAGGCCCCTGAGCCAGAGGAAACCACAACCCAAGCTCCGGAAGCCCTTACAAATGCCTTCTATGAACACCTCCAGGACTGCATGGATCAGGCAATCCCAAATAAAACCAAGACTCTTGCCACAAAGGGCAAACGCCCAGTCTGGTGGACCCCAGCCATTAACAAACTTTACAATAAGAGGAGAAAGCTATTACATGATAGAACAAAATCCATAAAAGGGAAGTCACCCCTGATCATTATTAGTAAAAAAATACGAGCACTCATAAAATCAACTAAGGCCAATTTTGAGAGAAAAATTGCCATGGATTCAAAGGACAATCATAAGGCCTTTTTCAGCTATGTTAGGAACCTGGGTGGAAACTCCCAGATATGCTCAGAATTAGTCCAAAATGATACAAAAATCACTGAACCCACAGACATTGCCAACATACTGGCAGACAGGTTCAGTGCAAACTTCACCCCTCTCCCCTAAAGGAGAGATAACTATCCCAGCCGAGTGTAGCCTCCCGGACATCTCAAATGCGCAGGTGAAAGCTGCTCTCTCTAAAGCTAAAAACACAGCATCAATGGGACCGGATGGTGTCCCCGGCTGTGTGCTACACGAGCTAAATGAGGAATTAAACCCGCATAAGGCAGCTGTTTAATCTCAGCCTTACCACAGGATACATGCCCAAGGAGTGGCGTACGGCAACTGTGGTCCCACTCCACAAAGGCGGCGCCTCCACGGACCCTGGTAATTACCGCCCCAGAAGCTTAACAAGTCTAGTCTGCAAAGCTATGGAGAGGATCATAATGGAGCTCATAAACAAAGATATAGGGGACTTGCAGACATTGGACCCGACCCAGTTTGGCTTTGTCAAGGGAAGATCATGCCTTTTGAACTTGGTCGACTTCTTTGAAACAGTCACCAAGGCCATTGATGAGGGAAAGGCAGTCCATACAGCCTACCTTGACCTTGCAAAGGCTTTCGACACAATACCCCACTCGGTATTGTAGAAAAACTTACCAGCTTAAATGTAAACCCATATGTCACAAGATGGGTTGCAAACTGGCTTAAGGACAGAACCCACAGGGTTAGAGTTGCTGGCGCTGTGTCAGACTCCAAGCCGGTCACAAGTGGTGTCCCACAGGGCTCGGTCCTTGGCCCCCTATTGTTCGGCATCTACTCCTCAGAAGTACAGGCCAACATGGGAGGACTTTGGCTGACAAAGTTTGCAGACGACTGCAAAAGTGCATCGGACACGGAGATCCTTCAGAAGGGACTCACAGAAACAGATAGCTGGTGCCAGAGCCATGGCCAGAAGTTAAACGCCAAAAAATGTATAGTCATACCCTTCGGGAAAAACAAGGTAACCCCACGCTACCATATAGGTGGCAATCCACTAAGCACAGAAGAGGTTATCAGGGACCTGGGGACCCAGGTTGACAGTGGCCTTTCTTTTGACACTCACATTGCTAACGTGGTTAGAAAGACCTTCTACATTGCCCACCTGATCATGAAGGGATTCACATCCAGATCTAGTGAGGTCATTGTTCCCCTGTACTCTTCACTTATCAGACCAATGATCGAGTACAATGCCCCATTCGGGATGTATCTCACCCGACATCTGCAGCAATTGGAGAGACCCCAAAAGTTCCTCACCAAAAGGATAAAGGGACTCCAAAATCTGTCATATGCTGCCAGATTGAAGAAACTCCAGCTCTATTCAGTCGCATACCGCCTGCTCAGAGGTGACATGTGCCTGACATACAAGGCCATGTCCAACCCGAATTAATGGACATGCTCCACCTCAAAAATCCAAATCCACCAAAACCACTAGAGCAAGCGACTTAAACCTTAGCACGGATATAAATAGGACGTGCTGGAGGGATAGATTTATCACTCAGAGACTCCCTATGCTGTGGAATAAAATCCCGGTCCATGTGAGGCAGAGCACCTCGCTGACTCTGTTCAAGAGAAATCTAGACCTGTGGATGGGAGATCGTAGGTTTACCCCGGGAATCATATCTGTGTCACTGCTGGACAGAGGCACAACAAACTAATGGGCACAGTATTTTTTCATATAAGGGGTGGCGTAAGCCACAAAAATTTGGGCTAGGCTTATAAATGCCTTAGGGCAGATAGCCTAGTATAAACCTATGAACCTATGTACTCATTCGTTGATCCGGTGACTGAAGGTGTACACTGCAACCTGACTCGCCACATCTATGATATTAATGTATGTGTTGTTCCTCTGCCACCATATTGCACAGGGAAGATGAAAGCAATAGAGTCCAGAATGCAAAGATCCAGGCTGTCCAATCTGTTCTGCCACACATAAGTACTACTGCAACATTCCCTTCACAGCAATGTTAGTGATAGGAGGCAATGACTGCTGAACCCATGTTTCTAAACACTTTCTTTTCAATATTTTTAAACTGGACAAGATCAGTGTTTCATAATAAAAAGTAGTGCATTATAACATATATATATATATATATATTTTTTTTTTAATGTACAAAGAAAATATATTATAAATGCTGTTGAAAGACTATAAGTTTGCAATAAAGTATCCAACAGGAAAAACGCACAAAAATGTAAACGACATAGCTGGCAAGCACAAAACACATGATTTTGCACATATGACTCTGAACAAAATTATAGTAATAACAGGAAATTCACAAAGATACATAATGTTGTTGGGCTGCACTGCAGACAGGTACTTCAGAGCTAAAGGTGAGAATCACACCACACCAAGAATCTCATTATCTATCAATATATAGACATACAAGTTCCTAAAAAAAAACAAAAAAAAAAAAAAAAAGTTATGACAACTACCGAGTGCAACAGCTAAATGAAAATATAAATACTTAAAGCCTGACTAACTTAAAAGCAATACCAACAGCTTTGAATATGGGCATTCATTATTTACAGCTTGTACATAACACAGACAAAATTCATGATTTGAAGGGGCCACTTGAAAATTCGTGGCACCTAATTATTTTCACTTCAAACAGTGAAATTCCGAGGAATTCAGTATGGTTGAGAGGTATGCTGTGACTCTTGTAAGGTGTCACATGAAAATATTCAGTGATGCATAAAATATGTATGATTGCAACATCAACATTCCCTGACATTTCAGATCCCAGTTTTTGGAGTTTGTGAAAAAGAGAGATTGGTACAGAGACTCAGAATCCACTACTTCCATTTTTTCTTCCAGCTTCAGCAGTCGGTAACAACAAACACATCAGACTTTGCTTGGGGAGCAGTGTCTACAGGTATAAAACTGCAGGGTCTTTGAAACAGAAAAGACAGACCAAAACACACAAATGTAAAAGATGTCAGCACTGATAAAAACTGCCAGCACTCTCAATCATCTGTGGATTTCCATTCTCCATTCCTGTGTTGCCTTAGTTCTTAGTATATTTTCTGCTACTTCATGAATATAATATTTTGTATGACCATTATTATTCTCCTTAAGAATCTGCATCCAAAATCCCACCCTTTCCTTATGTCTTGATTTGCCTGCCTGCTTCATTATCTTCCCTTTCCACTTTGAATTGTAGCTTTCTGCTTGTGTTATGTATAAGAGCCTTAACCATATAGCTCTAAAATATCCATTCAAATTGAGTAATCCTAATCCTCCTTGTTCTATATGGAGGATCAACTTATCCTGCTTGACTCTTGCCCTCTTCTCCTCACAAATAAAATCCTTCAACTCTTTATTAATTATTATTTACAACTTCTGTCTGACCTGTGTATAAAATTAAAGGAAGTAAAAACATTTTTGTTGCTTGTATCTTGCTAGCCATATCCACAGGCAAGAGCTTCCAATTTCTCTATTTTGTATTATCTTTTGTTTAGTCTCATTCCACATATCCTTAGTTGCCATAACAGAATCTTTTTTTTTAAACAAGAAACATATTTATTAAATTATCCCATATGACAAAGGTAATCATACATTTGTATAAATGAAAACAAACCATGTTGACACAATCCCAGCTGCAAGCATTTTACATCACAAACCATATTGATATAATCCTAGTTGCAAACATTATACATCACTTGTAATCTACCCAGTCATTGTCAGTCAAACATTACATAGCACATTCAGGTCCTGCCTTCTTTTAAACCTCATTCCTCCCCTGTATGTATTGTTCCCACAATTCCCATTTTTTTCTATGTAACTTGCTCCTACCCTTTTCTAAAGATCCCAATTCCAGTTGTTTTTTTATCTTTGTTACTATAGTCACTACTTCTATTATGCTTGATTTACACTTTGATTTCTGTTTTCTAGTAATTGCTTTTTTGGCAGCCACCATAATTAGACTCTGCAAGGCAATTCTGATTCTGCATCATACCTCTGTAAAATCATTTCCCTAGTTACACAAATTTACTCACCCAGCATCTCTGACATAGTAGTCTGCAGGGAGTCTTTAAAGTCTGCCAACTCATTATACTCCCAGAAAATATGTTCCCAATTACCTCTGTCTTCCCCATCACACCTCCAACATTTGATATCTACCTGAGACAAACTTCCTTGGAGTATAAAATGTCTATGTAAACATTTCCAAGAAAGAATCCTAAATCTTCTAGATGTTGTTGCATATTTTGGAGACATACATATATCTCTCCATTGAGAATTGCTTATCAAGTCTCTCTCTTCCAATCCTTTCTAACCTTTGATTGATTCTTATAGTTGTCATGCAATATTTTATATGTTCTATTGATTATTCCCTTTTTAATGGCAACTTCTGTTCTAGATTCTACTGCAAACTCTACCAGTGCTGGTCTTTTGTTTAGGACTCCCTTATTTATTTCTCTTTGCCTATACTCTGATATCAGTCCTTGATAGGGAAGGCAATCTCTAACCTGCAGTCCAAATATACTTTTGGCCTCTTCCCATTCTATTACCTTTCCCTTTCTAGTTATTTGCTCCCAATACCTTGGTTCCTTTGCCAGTTTTCTCCAATAAATTTCATCCCCCTCTTGCCTATTATTTGTATCCCTAATTACATTCATCCCTCTCGGCAGAATTTCCTTTCTCCATTCCTGTGTTGGCTTAGATCTTAGAATATTTTCTGCTACTTTATGAATATAATATTCTGCATGATTATTGTTATTCTCTTTAAAGGTCTACATCCAAAATCTCAGACTCTCGTTTCTTGAGCTTCCCCACTGTTTCATCATCATCATCCCTTTCCACTTTGAATTACAGTTTTCTGCTTGTGCTATGTATAGGAGCCTTAACTGTGTTGCTCTGAAATACCCTTTCAAATTGGGTAATCACAATCTGCCTTGTTCTTTTTGAAAAAACATCTTATCCTACTTGACTCTTGCTGTCTCCCTTCCTAGATAAAACCCTTCAGCTCTTTATTAATTGTTGTCCGCAACTTCTCCTCTAGCTAATAAAAATATGCCTGACCTGTGTATAAGACTGAAGGGACTAAAACATTTTAACTGCTTGTATCTTACTATCCATATCCATATAACAGAGCTTCCATTTTCTCAGTTTTTTGTATTATCTCTTGTTTAGTCACTTCCCAGATATCCTTAGCTGTCACACCAGAATCATTTTTAATCCATACTCTTAAATACTTCATTTTATCATGTCCCCATAAATATGGATATTGCTGAACCATGTTGTGTGTGGGTACATAATTTACTGCTATTGACTTTGTTTTAGCTTCATTTATTTTGTATCCTGAAAAGAATTGAAACTCACTCAAAATGTTCCACAACACTGTAAAGTCCTTTTCTGGTTTTGTCAGGTATAAAATAGCATCATAGGTAGGTACCAGGCTATCTGCCCGAGGGCATTTATAAGCCTAGCCAGAGTGTGTCAGCTTTCGCCGCCCCATTGATTAATTAATTAATTAACTGATCCTCTGTCAAGCAGAGCCAATGAAGTGATCCCAGGGGTGTATTTTCTGTTATCCATCCACTCGTCAAGGTTTCTCTTGAAGAGGGTTAGTGAGGGGCTCTGCCTAATGTAGTTTGGAATTTTGTTCCAAACCATGGGGAGTCTCTGTGACAGGAATTTATCCCTCCAGCATGTTCTATTTATTGTTGTGGTGAGGTTTAGCTCACTACAGCGTGTGGCTCACAGTGACTTGGATTTCTTTAGGTGGAGCATGTCCATCAATTCTGAGTTGGACATGGCTTTGTAAGTCAGGCAGAGATCACCTCTGAGTAAGCAATATGCCACTGAGTACAACTGGAGTTTTTTCAGTCAGGCTACATAGGACATATGTTTGAGGCCAGTAATCCTCTTGGTGAGGTACTTTTGTGGTTTTTCCAGCTGTTGGAAGTGTCTTGTGAGGTACATCCCAAATGGCATTGTACTCTATGATGGGCCTGATGAGTGACGAGTAGAGGTGCACTATAACCTCTTTATTTCTAGATGCGAACCCTTTAGTAATTTAGATGGGCCACATAGAAGGATTTCCTAACTACTTTGGCAATATGATTGTCAAAGAAGAGATTACTATCTACTTGGGTCCCCAGATCTCTTATTACTTCTTCTATATTAAGGGGGCTGCCACCTATGTGGTAATTTGTGGGTGTTTGGTTTTTCCCAAACGGGATGACTATGCATTTTTTGGCATTTAGCCTGAGGCCATAACTTTGACACCAGGTGTCCGTCTCAGTAAGGCCCTTTTGGAGTATGTCCGTGTCAGCTGGAGAGTCAATTATGGCTCCCAGTTTGCAGTCATTGGCGAACTTGGTTAGCCATAGTCCTCCTGTGTTTGCCTGTACTTCTGAGAAGTATATGCCAAACAGTAGGGGTCCCAGGACCGAGCCTTGTATGACGCCACTTGTGACTGGTTTAGAGTCGGACCTGGTGCCCGCTATTCTTACTGTGTGTGTTCTGTCTGTAAGCCAGTTGGCAACCCATCTTGTGATGCAGGGGTTTATGTTCAGTTTAGTGAGTTTTTCTGTAATACTTGAGTGGGGAATGGTGTTGAAAGCCTTGGCAAGGTCAAGGTAGGCTGTGTGTACCACCTTTCCCTCGTCTATGACCTTGGTGACTGACTCGAAGAAGTCAGCTAGGTTTAGTAGGCATGATCTGCCCTTAACAAAGCTGAACTGGGTCGGGTCAAGTGTTTGGAGGTTCCCAATGTCTTTGTTAATGAGTTCCATGATGATGAGCTCCATAGCCTTGCAGACCAGGCTAGTCAAGCTTATGGGGCAATAGTTTCCAGGGTCACTTGTAGCCCCTCCTTTGTGGAGTGGAAAAAACGTTGCTGTGTGCCATTCGGAGGGCATGTAGCCTGTGAAGAGGCTGAGGCTGAACAGCGTGTTTAGGTGGGGGGTTAGTTTGTTCTGTAGTTCGTGCAAGATGCAGTCTGGGACACCATCTGGCCCCAATGACACTGTGTTTTTGGCTTTTGAAAGGGCTGTTTTCACCTGTGCGTCTGTGATTTCTGGGACACTACACTTTTCCGATATTGTTGTGGGCCCTTTTGGGGGTAAGAGGGGGGGGGTGAAGTTTGCACTGAATCTATCTGCCAGGATGTTGGCAGTATGAGTAGGTTCAGTATATTTTGTGCTATTTTGCACTAATTCAGTGCATATCTGTGAGTTGCCACTTAGATTCTTAACATAGCTAACGAAGGCTTTGTGGTTAACTTTTGAATCCTTGGCTATTTTTCTTTCAAAGTTAGCCTTGGATGATTTTATGAGGGGCCTTAGTTTCTTACTGATACTGATCAGGGATGTTGTTCCTTCTTGGGATTTGCTTTTTTCTGAACTAGTTTCCTCCTATTGTATAGCCTGTTTATGGCAGGGGTCTATCAGACTGGTTTTCTTCTCTTAGAGGAGTGAGTCTTGGTTTTACTAGGGAATGGCACAATCCATGCATCCTTGTAGATGCTCATAGAGTGCATTTGTAAAGGTTTCTGCATCCTGGGCAGTGTTATCCTTTAGTGTGGGGGCTGTGAAACTTACCGCCTCTGTCTTAAGTAAGGTGAAGTTTGCTTTAGAAAAGTTTTTTACTGTGGTTTCCTTAGTTGGGGGTGGTGGTTGGGTGTGGACATCCAGAGTGATTAGTTTATGGTCTGATTAACCAGTGATGGGTTGACCTGTGGTGTGGAACACCTGTCGCCCATGTTGGTGATGACCAGGTCCAATATGTTTTCACCTCTGGTAGGGGAGTTTACCAGCTGATCCAGGGCATTTGAGTTGATGAATTCCAGGAAGGGCTGGGCCCGGGAGTTTGTACTCAAGTAGTTTTCCCAGTTAATGATAGGGTAATTGAAATCGCCCAATATCAGGGTGTTCGGTAGGGCCATCATGTTTTCCAGTGTCTCCAGAAAGGTGGAGTGGTGGTTCTGGGTCATGGAGGGTGATCTGTAGCAGGCAACAATTTGCATTGTAGATTTTCCCAATGTTAGTTGCACATGGATGATCTCAGAGGTATGCTGCTCCACTAACCTAGAGGTGTAGGTATCCTTGATGAATATGGATACACCCCCTCCTTTTGTGTTTCGGTCCGTATTCTGTGGCCGAAACATGTGGTATGAGTTGTAGCCCAGTAGTGCTGGGGTGCTCTCTGGAGCCTTGAACCAGGTTTCAGTTACTGCACAGATGTCGACATTCTCCATACTGAGGAGTGCTTCGAGGGTGTGCATTTTGAGATTTAAACTCCTGACACTAAGTGGCATAACCCTCAGTTTTTTGTTAATTGTGCTGTTTACGGTGGTGGGTTTGACTTGTGAGCCTTGCCTAAAATAGGCACTAGGGGGGCAGCAAGAGCCTTGACCAGTATTCAAAAGCCTAGGGGTGACAGGTGCAAGCCATCTCTTGTGAAGCAATGCGGCTTGTTGAGCATGTTGTCCCAAGCTGACAGACACTGGATTCCCTTTGAATGACACCAGAAGCTTAGCCAATTGTTGGAATTGATCATTTTTTCTTTATACTGAGGTACCACTCTTGGTGAGGGCAGGATGCTACTCAGGGTCAGGGTCATACCAGCCTGGACTACATGATCAGAGAGCTCTTCCATGTCTCTTTTCATGTAGTCCAGGGAGGTACGTCTCAGGTCATTCACACCAACATGAACAATGACAGTCATATTTGTACTTGTTCTTGAGTGACCTGAGTACTTGTGTTACATGTCGGATTCTAGCTCCTGACAGGCAGCTAACAGTAACCTTCTGCTTGTCCAGCCTAGTGAGTGGGACGTCAATGTGCCAGACTTTAGAGTCATATATTACTAGTGTGTTAGGTATGTTATTTCCCCTTAAGGGCTGTGATTGTGCGGCAGACTGATTTTGTGTTTTATGTGTTGTCTGGTTTGTGACAGGAGGTGCAGCTTGTTTGGGTGTCTGCTTTGGAGGTCTCTGATGCTTTTTCAGGTTTTTATTTAGAGCCTTCGAGTATGATTTTGTGTATTTGTGTATTTTTTGCCAGTGCTGGTTTAGTAGGTCTATGTGTGGCTGGAAGTGTGGTGCAAGTGTTAACTTTCTCCTCTTGACTGTGTTCCAGTCATGGGTGGAGAGAGCTTAGCCTCCAGTTTGGCTGTATAATTGCATCTCTCGCATATGTTAGTGTTTTGTGGTAGGAGGAGAGGGTTGTCTGTGTACATGAGGCAGTTGTAACATTGCCTCAGGATACCCAGATTCACCAGCTGGACTGGAGAGTACACCTGAACTTGCCCTTTGGTCATGCCTGAATAGTAGGGTGAGCTGCTTAGTCGCTTTGTTGATGACGGATGAATAGAGAGCCTTGCCCTGCTGGGCAAATCAAGTGTCAGGGTTTATTAGTGCTTGATGTTAGGTCTGAGCAAGTGCTGGGCTGTAGGATGCTTTTTGAGTGCTTAGGTTGAGAGTTAGACTAGTTTCAAGGGAAAAACTGAAGAGGAGACTTAGTGGAGCCAGGAATAATTTAACCCTAGCTAACCAGTGCTGCCTGGTGTGCAAAACAGTGCAAGCACGGTTTTTATAGCAGGGGAAATGAAAGAGGTAGAAATTAGCCCAAAATGGCCAACAAACTGCTAACTTCTGGGTTGGAACCACTCCTCCAGGGACAGATAGGCTGCTCATAGCTCCCGTCTCTGACAGGTGAACAGAGAAACTTCCTTATATCCAAGCAAGGTATGGGCAACTCAGAAACTTTTGTAACACAGCCTTGAATTCAGCACTAGCCTGAAAACTGGACTATACTAGCTTAGAAAGGTGGGAAACAAGGGCTTTTTTTTGTTTTTTTGAAAAGATAAGGCAAAAACAGTAAAAAATACACTTAAAACAGCTTTAAACTGCTACAAATGATCAGAAAAGGCTATTACACGTTAGTGTGTAGCCTACAACAGTTAAACAAATGATTTAAAAAAAAGCGACTTTTTAAAAGTGCAGGCAGTCAAATAAGTACAATATGTGAAAACAAACAAGCTTTTAAATCACAATAAATGCTGGAAAATTGGCGTTTAGGTGGAAAACAGTTAAGTACAGAAAGAACATACAGAAAACTGATACTTAATTACTCCAAAGTCTCTCCTCCAAGCTAGAAGGCTTGTATCAGTTTGAGGCTTTCTAGTGCTTCCCAGTAGGTTAGTTACAGGAAAGATGGGAAACAAGCACATATGTGGCCTTTTAAACCAGAAAGTTGAAAGAGATGGACAAACTGCCCAAATGGTCAATAAACTACAATTTCTGGGCCAAGAACTACTCCTCTTGTGGTAGACAGGCTACCTAGTGCTTACCACTCCCACTGATAAGTTAGAAGCCTTTCCTCCAACACAGAAAGGCTTGCGGGGCTCAGAAGCTTACTAACAGTCCTGGATACAGCAACTCTGTATCTGGACTAGGATTGTTACAGGAAAGGTGGGAAACAGAGCAAGTGCGGCTTTTAAACCAAAAAGTTGAAAGAGATGGAAAAAAACTGCCCAAACAGCCAATAGCTAGAATTTCTGGGCCAGGGACCACTCCTCTTGTGGTAGATAGGCTACCTAATGCTTACCACTCATATGCAGTTAAAAGTAGAATACAAGTAAAACACAAGGTAAATAAAACAAATCACAGTATTCAAAATAGAAAAAGGCAATAAAGTAATACAACAAATAAAAAGCAAACTAACCTAATTGTCATCTGCAAACAGAGACAGCTTTTCTTGACTACCATGCCAATTATATCCTTGAATTTCTGAGTCTTATTTCCTTTGCCAATGGTTCTAAATATAATGCAAATAACAAAGAGGAAAGATGACACCCCTACCTGGTTCCTCTGATCAAGCAGAAATTATCAGAGAGGACCCTTCTCACTTCAGTTTTTGCCTCCAATCCCTCAGATATCCTTCTAATCAGCCTTATAATTTTATCAGGGAATACAAATGCTTCAATTGTCCTGCTCATAAAGTCCCACCTTACTCTGTCAAATGTTTTCTCTGCATCAAGACCCACCAACAACAGGGGTATTTTCTTACATTCTGCTTCCATCTTGATCATCAATGTTCTGTTAATGCTGTCAAATGTTTGCATCCCTTCCACAGAACCACATTGATCCATATCTATCAAGTTTGTCATCACTTTTGCCATTCTTTTAGCCATTATAAACATAAACACTTTATAATTGTGGTATAGTATTGAAATGGGCCTGTATGAAGCTGGATCTGATGGATCTTTACCTTCTTTAAGTATTACAGCTGCCACCACTTTCTTTCAGGATGTTGGTACTTCTCCTCCTCTTTAAAATAATGTAAAACAAAACCTTCCAGATGTTATCAGTTTTTTTGCCTGCTAACTTCTAAAGGAATGCCATCTATTCCTCGTGACTTTCCTGTAGATGGTCGTACATCACCATTTTTATCACATCTCCTCCTATCCTAACTGTTAGAAACTGACTCTCATCTACCTCTAACCTTGACATATTTAATTCTTCCATAAGCATTTCCATGCATACCTTTTCTTGATTTCCATATTTCTCTGCTTTATACAGACTTTCATGGATTTTCTGAAATATTTCTCATACCTCTACAGATCTCTTGTTACCTTCCTTGGTATAGGCTCCCTTAGCTTGGTGACGGCCCTTTCTGTCACCTGAGTCATTTGGTTAACAGCAGTCCTTCTAAACTCATGCATATTATAGAAGTAATCCTTTATTTTCTGTTTAGCATTCTGCATTTGCTTCTCCTCTTGTTCTGTGAGATTCCCCCATTCTGCAACACTTTAACATTAGTCAGTCCCTCTAAATAATTCTTGTTGCATCTTAACCATATCTCTCTTTCTTTTATTTCCACCCTATTTTTAAACCCCACTTTAATTTTATCCCACTCCCTAGCTATATTTTCAGTAAAAAATTCTACCTTCTCTACTAGCTCCTGAATAACGTCCACTACCCATTCCTTAAATTCCTTTATTTTCAACAGATAAGTGGGAAAGTGCCAGTGTCATTTTTATTTCATTACTGTGTTTTTATTTTAGTTATTATTGTTGCATGATCTGAAGTAGTTATTGGGAGTGTATCAAGACCTTCAATTAAATGCAAATGTTCCTGTGAAATGTAAATTCTGTCTAGCCTAACCCAGTTTTTGTATCGTAGGCTCTACAATTGGAAACCCCTCAAAACTTTATCCCTGGACAGTGCAGTTGACTACTTTAACACCACATTTTTAAATATCTTAAATAACATGGCCCCTATCAGGACAATACGAACAAAATCTAATTACTCTCCTTGGCTCACTAAACAGACAAAATCACTCCTAAATGAAAGGGATACAGTGTGGCACAAATTGACCCACAAAAAAATCAATAGTTAATCACCAGAAGTATTTCTAACTAAGAAACAAAGCCAAAACCCAAATAAGACTTGATAAGAAGAATTACTATACTAGCTTACAAGCTAAATACCAAAATAATCCTCAAAAATTCTGGACCACTTTAAATAAAATACTAAGACCCCTCAACCAGCAGCAAGTAATCCCCTAGAATGTATTGCTACCCAGTTTAATAAATACTTCATTGACTCCATCAAAATCCTTACTAACCAAAACTCTCCATCACTGCCCATCAACCTAACTTCTCTACTAGATAATAACACATTCTCTTTCAAACCAGTCCCAGCCCACAACATACACAAATACTTGCTCAGGCTAAAGCCCACAACCCTGGCAGCTGACAACCTACCCTCAACATACTTAAAAATAGCAGCTGAAGCCATCTATTATCCAGTTTCCCTACTAATTAACCATTTCATATCTGAGCAACTCATCCCCACTCTCTGGAACATTGCTCACATTATACCCCTACACAAAGGAGTTCCCTCCACCGACTTCTCTAACTATCGGCCCATAGCAATCCTATCCCCTCTATCAAAAATCCTTGAAAGGTGTGATCACACCCAAATACTTAACCATCTCCTAGACAATAAATTACTTACAAATAGCATGGCTTTTGCCCCTACCATGGTACTACCACAGCCCTTATTAGCTTCACTAACACCATCAGTCAACTTAGAAATAAAGGTGAGCTAGTATCAGCAATCTTTTTAGACTTATCAAAAGCCTTTGATACAGTGTCTCATAACAAAGTGCTGACTGCCTTGTCCAAACTGAACCTAAGCTACTCCACTCTAGCCTGGTTTCAGAACTACCTCTTAGATCGGCAACAAGCAGTACGATGGAACAAAGCTCTTTGTCCCTTACTACCAGTGACTATGGGTGTGCCTCATGGGTCTATTCTCAGCCCCCTTTTAACCTGTTTACAAATAAACTCCATAATGCTAGAACTCTAGCCACCCTTATACAGTATGCAAATGATTCCACTGCCATATGTTCTGCCCCAACTCTAACTGAAATACAGAACTTAACCCCAAACATCTTTCAATGCAATTGAATCATGGTTGGCAGATGCCCAATTAATCTTGAACCCAAATAAATCTAAACTTATGCTCTTCCACTCCACTAAATTCAAAACCCAATCCACTTACTTCAACATCACATCCAGTAATAAGACTTTGATCGAACCAGTACCATCCACCCATCTTCTTGGTATTGTTATTGATCAAAATCTGAAGTTCGACTTACACATTGCCCAGACTGTAAAAAACGTACACAAGAAAATTGGTACCTTATACAGATGCAAAAACTACCTAACCACAAACTCCAGAATAACCACAGCCAGAACTCATTTTCTGTCAACTTTACTATACGCCTCACCCATCTTTAACAACATCTCCAAATCAGACCTAAGCAAGCTAGATGCCTGCTATAATAAGATAGCTAAATTTGCCACTAATGCGAACCCATCATTGTAAGGCCCTCAGACAACTGTCTTGGTTAGAACTACCCCACCAATTCATGCTCATACAACTCTCTACCACCCACCAAATGTATTATAAACCCGATAAAACACTAGCTATACAAGGCCTCCTCAATCCCCATATAAGTATCTGTCCACTAAGATCCACTAATAAAGCTCTAATTGAAGTAACCAGGTTTAAAAATAGCTCAGGTGACTCTCTCTACTCCTACTACATTGCTAAACTGTGGAATGCCTTACCACATGAAATTAGAACTATAACTAAAACTTCAAGCATCACATTAAAGCCCACCTCACCAATTCCTGGACTTGTACATGTACTGGGCATGGGTAGCCCAAACCATGGAATTAGCTGATTTTAAAATTTTAATTGCATATGTAATGAGCGTTGAATTTAAGTCATATGACTACCTTATGTTGTTTTTTTTTCTCACTGTTAATATCTATCAGATTTTAAGTCTTCAGTTTGCTATGCTACCTGTATATAAGACTGTCTTTCAGCTTTTCCTGGTTAGGGGTTGCCACAGTGGAACTCTGGTCCGCTAATGATTGACAGTGGATTTTTACGGTGCTGAGTTGCCAGCCCAACCTTCAAAGAAGGCACACCCATTCATGCACGCATCTACCTGCATGTCTTTAGATGTCACTTGACCGTGGGGAGGACATGCAGACTCCACACAGAAGGCGCTCCAGCCGAGAATCGAATGGGAGAGCCTCTTGCTGTGAGGTGACAATGCTAACCGCTGCACCACCGCTGCCCGCTACCTGTATATAAGACTAAGTATCGTAATTGCACTCTAATTGTATACAATGTCACTACCTGCTACTACTGTAAGAACTGTCTTCTAGAATTATTCTTATAGAAGATAATTGGTCTTGTCTCCCACTTGACCAATTTATTCTGTTTTAGTCTTTTTACCATTATGAATGTTTGTTACTATTTTTTTCTTTATTGTATTATACGATTTTCTTTCTATTAACATAATAGTCTACTAACAATGGAGCTTTTCTCCCCGGTCATCCGCTGAAAAAGGGTTTTATGCCCAGTCAGACTCTCCCAGTAAACAAATGTAAAATAAATAAATAAAAATATGTAAATTCACTACAAACTACTAGTAGTGTACTCACATCTTCCATGCCAAATATTTTCATTTTTTTTCAAAAATCTACATTCCCTTGTTATATTTTCCCTTCTGGGCCCCCAGACACATCTTCATTGCTGTAAATAAAATCCCATTCCCCACCTATAAGTAATATTCCTTGTTGAAAGCTGGTTATTCCTCCAAGAATTTCCTTAAACTCCATCATAGCAGTTTTAGGTGCAATATAAATACATGCCAGTGTAATCCTCCTCCTTTGCCAATAGACCCTTAGCACTACAAATATACCACCATTATCCTTTTCATCCTCTTATATCACTATTGGAGCTCCTCTTGCAATTAATATAAGTACTCCTCTTTTTGTCCCAGATATTCCATTGAATAACTATCCTAAAAACCTTTATCAAATTCCCATGTTCAGTTCTTTCCAAGTGTGTCTCCTGTAGCATAGCTATTTGCACTCTATATTTTTAATATAGTTCCCTACTCTTCCTTTTTGTGTTTATCTGTGAGATCATTGACATTTAAAGACATTACAGAAAGCATCATTGTATTAAAAAGTTATTATTCACACCTTTTATGTATAACAGCTTTTTTGTTAAATGTCTAGTTCCAACTTTTGAGTTACAGGTTTACACTGTTTGGCAGGTTGAACTTATGCAGTTGTTTCTTGTTATATCCATTTGAGCCTATGCCATGTCTTACAAAAATGTTTTGTTTTATTGAAACCCGTCAAACAAAAAAACAAACACACCCCCAATACCCCCTAAAACATATTAATTTAATACCAACTCACAGTGTTTCTCTGTTTGATGATGTGAGGTATTGCCAGCTATGCTATGAGATGTACGGCAGTGGATGTGTAACATATGCCAGCAGAGCTAGCTGGAATTTTGTAAAGAATTATATGTCATTCATATATCAAACTGATTTGTGCAGATGTTTGTATTGAAAAATGTATTTGTAAAGCTGCTTGTGGTTAAAATGTACCAACAGTGTGCCCTGCTGGACAGAAAAAGAAATATACATGCATTATTGTAACTGTTTAAATGTATATGTTTTAACAGAAGATACTGAAAAAATAGTTTGGAATTAAATTACCTGGTTTAGGCCATAAAGATTGTATAATACAGTTCTTAGTGCAGCCAGAGACAATGTCTGTACTAGGAAGCTTCTTGCATTGTCATTGAGGTGAACTAATTGCTACTCTGGAAGGGTGGAGGTTTGAAATTATTTTGTGACTTCCTTAAGCTGCAGTAGATCTTAACAAGGCTCTTTGTAGTTGCATTATTAACACATATGTGTAAAATGCCGACCGCTTCTAGCCAAGTGGGGAAGCATAGGAATCAGAAGTCAGATGATCAGATGTATGTAATGTCATTCTGTACTCCATCACTAAAAATAATGTTTAATACTAGGTGAAACTGAAGTCTCAGGGCATTCTGTTTTTGGAACCTGACAAAGAAGGACCCCCTCTCCTACTTCATCTTGCCTTGCTCTAGTAAGTGAACAGGGAATAGTAATTCTTTAGATCAGTCAGAAAAAAAATTGAGATTAGTTAACTACTGTTTTTCTGTATCTGTGTGAATCTATTCATCTGACTTATTTTTAATATTTCCTGTGACTGAACTCTGGTGTTTATTATAAATAGATATTTAATGTTTTCAAGCTGGGAAGGGTCACAAAGATAGAGTTGAGTCAGGCTCAGCTCTCAGACCCTGCTCTGAGACTTGAGGGAGGTAGCTAGGGAGGCACCTGATTCTCAAGGAAAAGGGGAGTCTGCATACCGGAATAAAAGGTTACTGTATAGAGAGTGAATCCCTGAGGGAGGGCTAGAGGGTGAGGTAATACAGCAGTTGGTAATGCCTAGCATTTACTATGTGACACTTCCAGCAATAGTCCATGAGATTCCTTTTGCAGGTCACATGGGCATAAAGCATACCAAAATTCGTATTATGCAAAACTTTCATTGGCCTGGGATTGCAAGTGATGTAATAGGGTACTGCAGGACCTGTGAGCAGTGCCAAAAAGTAGCAAGGCAGGAGACAAGGTCATGGCTCCTTTGATGCCATTGCCTGTGATAGAGGGTAGCTATGGATATTGTGGGGCCTCTCAGTACCTCAAGCTCCACAGGGAAGAAGTATATTCCTGTGGTAGTAGATTATGCTATTAGATAGCCTGAGGTGGTGGTTCTGTCCTCCATCGAGATAGAGAAGGTGGCAAATGCTTTGTTATAGATTTTCAGCAGGGTAGGTTTCCTGAAAGAAATACTGACTGACAGAGGTGCCAATTTCATGTCAGACCTAATGGCTTGTGGATGGAAGCACTGTGACCTGAAGCACCTAAGGACCACCCCTACCATTTCCAGACTAATGATCTTGTGGAGAGTTTAAACTCTACATTAAAGACCATGCTATAGGTATTTTCAGACCAGTTTAAGAGTGAATGGGACAAATATTTGCCCATCTGTTGTTTGCATACATAGAGGTACCCCAGGAATCAACATTTTTTTCACCCTTTGAGTTGCTGTATGGACATAGGCTAAGGGGGGATTTAGATTTGATTCATGATGAGTGAGAGGGTAAGTGCGAATCCCACAAGAAGTCTGTTGTGGCCTTTGTCCTAAACCTCGGGACAAGGCTTAGGGAGCTCATGGGCTTGGCCCAGGAGAACCTAGCAGGAGCCCAAAAGCAGAAAAAGGTCTGGTATTACAGGAATGCTTGAGCTGAGAGTATGCTGCGGGACAGCAAGTTATGGTTCTCATTCCTGTCAGACATAATAAGCTGCAGGAAGATTGGTAGGGACCCTTCAAAGTGGTACAGAAGGTCGGTCAGTGATGTTAACTACATGGTAGAACTTCTAGGCAGGAAGCAGGGGCACAAATTGTACCATGTTAACATGATGTGCCCTTACTATGACAGGGAGACCCTTATACTAAGTATTTACAGCAGGAGGAGTCTGAGGGGGATCTATGGATACATTGAGCCAGCCAGCCAGCAAAATGCCAAATTACTAAGGTGGAGCATACGGTTGCAGGCATATGATATGACAGTGCAGCACTGTAGTGGAGTTAGCAATGCCAATGCAGATGGGCTATCAAGACAGGGTATGGATTAATGTATTCCTAGATGGACTCATTCCTCTCAAGCAATGTTTTTCAAGGGTCACCTGAATAATTTGTTTGAGTCTTCAAAGGGGAGAGATGTGATGATGTGGGGTATTGTCATCTATGCCAGGAGAAGTAGGGCATTAGATGTGTAACATATGCCAGCACAGATAGCTGAAAGTTTGTAAAGAATTCTATGTCATGTGTATATCAAACTGATTTGTACAGATGCTTGTGTTGAAAAATGTATTGGTAAAGCTTCTTGGTTAAAAAATGTACCAACAGTGTGCCTGCTGGATAGAAAAAAAATGCATGCAATATTGTAACTATTTAAATGTATGTGTTTTAACAGAGGATACTGGAAGAAAAGAAGTTAATCTCAAACTTGGAAAATAGTTTGAAATTAAATTACCTGTCTTAGCCATAAAGATTGTATCATACAGTCCTCAATGCAGCCGGAGACAAAAAGTCTGTACTAGGAAGCTTCTTGCATTGTCATTGAGTGAACTAATTGCTACTCTGGAAGGGTGGATGTTTGAAATTGATTTATTACTTCCGTGAGCTGCAGCAGATTTTATCAAGGCTCTGTGTGGTTGTATTATGCAGAACTGTTACTGGCCTGGGATTGCAAGTGATGTAACAGGGTACTGCAGGACCTGTGAGCAGTGCCAAAAAGTAGGCAAGGTGGGAGACAAGGCCATGGCTACTTTTATGTCTTTGCCTGTGATTGAGCCATTTCAGGGGTATCTATGGATATTGTTGGGCCTCTGAGTACCTCAAGCTGCACAGGGAAGAAGTATAGCCTGGTGGCAGTAGATTATGCTACTAGATACCCTGAGGTAGTGGCTCTGTCCTCCATCGAGGCAGAGAAGGTGACAAATGCTTTGTTAGAGATTTTCAGCAGGGTAAGTGTCCCAAAAGAAATACTGACTGACAGAGGTGCCAATTTCATGTCAGACCTGATGGCTTGTCTGAGGAAGCACTGTAACCTGAAGAACCTAAAGACCACCCCCTACCATCCCCAGTCCAATGGTTTTGTGGAGAGGTTAAACTCTACATTAAAGACCATACTACAGGCATTTGCAGACCAGTTTAAGAGAGAGTGGAACAAATGTTTGCCCCATCTGCTATTTGCATACAGAGAGGTACACCAACAGTTTTTTCACCCTTTGAGTTGCGGTATGGACATAGGCTGAGGGAACGTTTAGATTTGATTTGTGATGAGTTAGAGGGTGAGTGTGAATCCCACAAGGAGCCTGTTATGGCCTATGTCCTAAACCTCAGGACAAGGCTTAGGGAGCTCATGGGCTTGGCCCAGGAGAACCTGGCAGGAGCCCAAAAGCAAAAAAACAGTCTGGTATGACAGGAATGCCTGAGCTGAGAGTATGCTGTGGGACAGCAAGTTATGGTTCTCATTCCTGTCAGACACAATAAGCTGCAGGAAACTTAGGAGGGACCCTTTAAAGTGGTAAAGAAGGTCAGTGATGTTAACTACATGGTAGGACTGCTAGGCAGGAGGCAGCGGCATAAATTGTACCATGTTAACATGATGAAACCTTATCATGATAGTGAGACCCTTGTGCTAAGTATTTACACTAGGAGACAGGAGTGAGGGGAATCTATGGCTACATTGAAACAGTCAGCTAAATGCCAAGTTACTAAGTTGGAACATAGGTTTGCAGGCATATGATATGACAGTGCAGCACTGTAGTGGGGTTAGCAATGCCAATGCAGATGGGCTATCAAGACAGGGGATGGGTTATTGTATTCCTAGATGGGCTCATTTCTCTCAAGCAATGTTTCTCAAGGGTCACTTAAAGAATTAGCTTGAGTCTTCAAAGTGGGAGAGATGTGACGATGTGAGGTATTGCCAGCTATGCCAGTTGAAGTAGGGCACTGTGTGTGTAACATATGCCAGCCACAGCTAGATGGAATTTTGTAAGGAATTATATGTCATTCCTATATTGAACTGACTTGTACAAATGTTTGTGTTGAAAAATTTATTTGTAAAGCTGCTTGTGTTGAAAATGTACCAACAGTGTGCCCTGCTGAATAGAAAAACAATCTACATGCATTATTGTAACTGTTTAAATGTATGTGTTTTAACAGAGGATGCTGGAAGAAAAGAGGTTAATCTCAAACGTTGAAAATAGTTTGAAATTAAATTACCTGGCTTAGGACATAACAAATTGTATCATACAGTTCTAAATGCAGCCAGAGACAAAAAGTCTGCACTAGGAAGCTTCTTGCATTGTCATTGGGTGAACTATTCGCTACTCTGGAAGGGTGGAGGTTTGAAATTGTTTTATGACTTCCATGAGCTGCAGCAGATCTTAGCAAGGCTCTGTGTGGTTGTATTATTAACACATATGTGCAAAATCCTGACAGCTTCTAACCAAGTGGGGAAGCATGGGAACCAGAAGTCAGATGATCAGATATATGTGATATCATTCTGTAATCCATTACTAAAATAATGTTTAATACTAGGTGAAACTGAAGTCTCAGAGCAGTCTGTTTTTGGAACCTGGCAAAGAAGGATCCCTCACCTACTTCAGCTTGCCTTGCTCTAGCAAGTGACCAGGGCATAGTAATTCTTTATATCAAGTCAGGAGAATATAGTTAAATTAGTTAAGTACTGTTTTTCTTTATCTATGTGAATCTATTCAACTGTTATTGTAATATATCCTGTGTATGAAATTATGGTGTTTATTGTAAATAGATATTTAGTATTTTCATGTTCTTTTATTTATTATTAAATATAAATATATTTAAGTTTTTCATTGTGGCTGGTCCTTTAGAGAATATTTTAACCTTTCAGAGTACTTATATTTATTCAGTGACACTGTGGCGACTACTGAAAGCCTTACTGCACTGGTCAAAACACTACCATTTGTATTAATATTAATTTCACTCAGTATAACTGGGGTACCCTTGTAAGAGCCTGAGTAACTGGCTTTGGAGTGTCTGGTGGTAATAACTACATTATAGTCTGGGCAGAAGGGTACATAGCTAGTAAGTCTGTGCCAGCCTTTCCCAGGTGTGTGTGTGTGTGTGTGTGTGTGTGTGTGTGTGTGTGTGTGTGTGTGAGTGAGAGAGAGCGCACAAATATTTTCTCAGAGTGTGTGTGTCAGCTGCTTGGAGCAGGGACAGGAAAGCACTAGTTTCATAGAGAGAGTGGTGGAGGACTTGGTTTGGACACTCTGCTGAGGACTCAACTCTGTAGCTGTGCCAGTGGGATTGGGAGCCTGCATAGAGCGAGAGAAACCCAGACTCTGGACTGAGTGTGTTCCCTGTGTGCTCTTTACTGGGTGTATCAATTTTTGTTCCACGTGAAAGTGCGGTTGTATAAAATCTTACCTTAACATTAGATGTCCTTGCCTTCACTGCTGCCGTATTCTTAACAATATGGGATTCCCTGCCGTGAAAGCCCAATGTCCAGCCAGTCTTCCAAAGACTTCTGAATTGCAAAGATATGCTGAACATTACCATGCACTCCCTGTGTAACGTAGGGCTTAAAGGTGACATTCAGGCTTACCAAAAACTGAACTGATTGCCCAGGAGGAACATCAGTCCAAAGAACCTAAGAGGCAATGTTTACATCCAGGAAGGTAAAGTACTAGGGGGATGGAAGGAGGGAGTGATTACTGCTGCAGTGAAGGCAAGCACATCTACAATTATGGTAAGATTTTACACAACTGTACTATGTCCTTACATTCACTGCTGCAGTATTCTTAATGATATGGGAGAGTGCCAAAGCTCAAGAGGAATCTTGGGAGGAGGAACGGGCAGAAGAGTCCTCTAAAAAAACATGAAGAAAAGAATTGAACTAGCAAAACCAGCCCTGTGTCTAGGGATACCATCCAACTCATAGTGCTTGGTAAAGGTATGCACAGAATTCGAGGTAGTTGCTTCAAGAATAGAATTAGTATCTAAGCCTCTGGAAAAAAACACCCGAAGAAGCCACAGCTCTAGTAGAATGAAAGTCTTAATTGAAAAAGGAAGGCTCTTGTCATGGAAATTGTAACAAAAGGAAGCAACCTTAGAAATCCAAGAAGAAATAGTTTGCTTGGATACAGCAAGCCCCAAAGATCTAGGATGAAAAGAAACAGATAACTGAACAGATTTTTTGACAGCCTTGGTAATATCCAAATAAATTCTAAGTTGCATATGTATGTCCAAAGCATGCAGCACCCTCTCACTGTCAGTTTGCAGAGAGGGGAAAACATAGGTAAATTAATAGACTAAGTGATAGCTCATTAACCACCTTCAGCATAAAAAAGAGTTAGTGTGCAAGAACACTCTGTCCTCATGAAAAATCAAAAAAGGAGGATGAGCCATAGGGGCCTGCAACTCAGGCACCCATCTTGCAGAAGTAAGCTCCAACAAAAGAACAGTCTTCCAGGAACAATTCTGCAAGGAAGCTGAAGCAGCAGGCTCAAAAGGAGCCTGAGTCAACTTCTCCAAAACAAAATTAAGATTACAGGGAGGAGGAACAGGCTTCTTGGGAGGTCTAACTTTAAGGACACCATTAAGAAATTGTTTCACCTCAAATCTAGCAGCAAAATGAGAAAAAGACAGACAAGAAGAGATAGCTGATAGGTAGGCCTTAATAGAAGAATAGGTCAAAAGTACAGTTGAGTACCTACCATAAATGTAGATGTTCGAGTGTATTCACTGTTGCAGTCATTACACTTGGGTTATCCTGCTGGCAGGCGACCCGTAGTCGGCCCGAGTTCCAAAGTCTTGGTCCAGCATTGGTTGCTGTCGCCTCTTCCCTGATGTCAGTGCGCCAGGGGTATAAAAGTTGCAACCGATGCCATTTTCTTCAGTTTTTCTTGCCCTGGATGTCAGGTTCCCCCAGATATGAAGGCTGTAAAGATAAAAATATGCCAAAAAAACATGTATATATCATAAAACATTTTCTTCTTCTAAAATCAAATACACCACATAGGTTGTATAGAGTTGAGAAGTACAGAATAGTCCCAGCAAGGAGGGGGATGTTGGGTGGGTAACCAGGACTGCAACAGTGAATACACTCGAACATCTACATTTATGGTAGGTACACAACTGTACTATGTTCATCGTGTTTCACTGTTGCAGTCATTACACTTGGGTAGAATCCCAAAGCTTAGGCAGGGTGGCTAGGTCTAGAATGGATTTGGTGAGGCTAATAAGCCCTGCAGAACTGCAGTGGCAAAGCCTGCTCTGGATTTGGAGTAGAGAGGTAGGTGGCAATGCTTGGTAAAAGTTTGCACTGAACTGCAGGTTGCAGCTTCTAATATGTCTTTGGTTGGTACCCCTCTGAGGAAAGCTGCTGAAGTGGCTGCTGCTCTGGTAGAATGAGGCCTAATGCCCTCTGGCACAGATTTGCCATATTGTGCATAACAGAAGCAGATGCAGTGTCCTATCCATTTGGAGATTGTCTGCTTTGTAATAGGTTTTCCTTGTGATCCTGCAGCATATGCTACAAACAGTTGTTCAGTTTTTCTGAAAGCTTTTGTTTTGTCCAAGTAAAATCGTAGCTGCCTGTGAATATCCAAAGAGTGCAGAAGTCTTTCCCCTTTAATCTGGGGATTTGGGTAGAAAGTAGGCAAATGAATAGTTTGGTTTAAGGCCACATTGGAGACCACTTTTGGCATGAATGTTGGGTTCGTCCATAGAGAAACCCTGTCCTGGTGAAAAATGAGGAAAGGTTCCACAGCCATCAATGCCTGTAACTCTGAAACTCTTCTTGCTGAAGTTATTGCCAGGAGCAGAGCAGTTTTCCATGACAAAAATTTTAGATCAGCTGTGCTGGCTGGTTCAAAAGGAGGCAGTGTTAGTTTTACTAAAACAAAATTGAGGTCCCAAGTAGGTACTGGTGCTCTCCTAGGGGGTCTTATATTCTTTGCCCCGCTGAGGTACTGTCGTAGTAAAGGATGTGAAAAAATAGGAGGATCCATATTGTAATGAGCTGAAATGGCAGAGGCATGGATTTTAGTAGAAGAAAAAGATAGGTCTTTGTCCAACATCTCAGTCACGTATTGTAAAATCTGAGGCCTATTAGGGACCAGTGGGTCGAGGCCTTGTGCCTGGTTCCAAGCACAGAATTTCTTCCATTTTTCCGCATAAGATTTCCTAATGCTGGGTC
The DNA here is from genome assembly GCF_019279795.1 of Protopterus annectens. NCBI lineage: Eukaryota > Metazoa > Chordata > Ceratodontiformes > Protopteridae > Protopterus > Protopterus annectens. The sequence continues at coordinate 1,752,156,279 of NC_056731.1, read as the reverse complement.
TCCTGGCTTCCAAAATTACATCCATAACAGCTTTAGAGAGAGGTGCAGTCTGAGTGGCTACATTATCTGCCATGCTGCCAGGTTTAAGGTTCTGAGTTGACTGTGCAGAATCTGATTGTTTTGCTGTGTCAGAAGATGAGGGATTTTATCTAGAGGCCAAGGCGGGCCTTGGGACAAAATCTTTAGGATTGGGTACCAGTGCTGGTGTGGCTATTTTGGTAAAATCAGGATCATTTTTGGCCTCTCTTGTCTGACTTTTAGAAGCACCTTGGTGAGAAGAGGCATCGGAGGGAAGGCATAGACTGTCAGATTTTTCCAGTTGAAAGATAGAGCATCCACTTTCCATGCTTGAGAGTAATAAGTCCTTGTGCAAAATGTCTGTAATTGGCAATTGTGAGGGGAGGCAAATAGATCTATGTCTGGGCGTCCCCATTCCCTTGTTAGCATGTTGACAACTTGTGGATTTAGCTTCCATTCGTGAGGATCCATGAGATTTCTGCTTATTTTGTCTGCCAGTATATTTTTTGTTCCTGGCAGGAATTGTTCTTGCAGATGTACCTGGTAAGTCAGTGCTGTGTTCCACAAAGTCATGGCTTGTCTGCATAGGGGGTAGGAATGTGTGCCCCCTTGCTTGTTTATGTACCACATAACTGTGATATTGTCCGTCTTTATTAATAATTGTCCTAGAAGTATTAGGTCCTTGAAGGATGTCAGGGCATTCTGTACAGCTAGCATCTCTTTTTGATTGATGTGAAGATGCAGTTGTTCCTTGGGCCACATACCCTGAATACATTTTCCTGCCATATGTGCTCCCCAGGCGTAATCCGATGCATCTGTTGTTATTGTCTGTCTGGCTGTAGGTAAGGTGAAAGGCTGTCCCTTGTTGTGGTGACAGGCCTGTGACCACCATCGAAACTCCTGTTGTAGGCAGGGAATCAAGGTTATGATTGTCTCTAGGCTGTGACAATGCTGAGTCCAAACACTTTTTAGATACCATTGTAGTTTCCTCATATGCAGTTTGGCATATGGAATTAGTAGAATGCAAGATGCCATGAAACCCAGGGCCTGCAGAATTTTTCTTGCAGGGAGCTGGGTCTTTGTTGCCATCATTTGAAAGTAATGAGTCAGTTGCCTTTGTTTGTCTGGTGTGAGATAAGCCATCTGGGTAGTTGTATTCAAGCTTGCACCCAGGAATATTATCTCTTGAGAGGGCACTAGTTTTGATTTCTTTTTGTTTACTGTGTACCCTAGGCAAATTACTAATCTTTTTACAAACTCCAGGTGCTTTAGAAGAATGTCCTTGCTCTCTGCTTGAATAAGGCAGTCGTCCAAGTAGGGATGTATTTGAATTCCTTTTTGCCTGCAAAATGCAAGTACTGGTGCCAGGCATTTTGTGAAGACCCTGGGCGCAGTAGATAAGCCAAAGGGCAGTGCAGAGAATTGATAATGCATTGAGCCTGCTATAAATCTGAGGTATCTTCTGCACAATTGTCTGATTGGGATGTGCAGATATGCCTCCTTGAGATCCAAAGTAACTAGCCAAGCCGCTTTGCCCAGCATGGGCAAGAGTTGTTGTAGTGTTAACATTTTGAATTTTGGAACATCCAGGAAAGTATTTAGGATTGACAGGTCCAGTATTGGTCTCCATGCTTTGTCCTTTCTGGGTACTAGGAAAAGTCGTGAGTAAAATCCTTGGCCCTGTTCTTCTTGTGGGACATTTTGAATAGCTCCTATATCCATAAGAGCTGCAATCTGTTTTTGTGCCTCTGCCCATTAGTTTTGAGGCAGGTTTGGCATACCTTTTGGTTTTGGAAGGGTGTGGAAGTGGAACATGTACCCTTGAGAAACTATATTCAACACCCATTGGTCTTGGGTGATCATGTGCCAATTTTTTGAGAAAAGTGCTAGCTTTCCCCCTAGGGGTGCTGTCAACTGGTAAGTGCTTGGCATTTGCAGAGGGAAGTCATTGTGACTGTTTTCTATAAGGTTGTGATTTGTCTTCTCCTCCTTTGGGGGTTGAAAAACCCCATTGTTTAGGTCTGTAGGAGCCTTGGGGCTGAGATCTGCCTCTTTGTGGCCTGTCTGACACTGGAAAGGACCATTTTTTTGAAGGCCAGTTCCTGCTAAATCTAGGTGGCTGAACCTGTAAGAAATCTTTCACAGTTTGCATTGACTTTGCTTTATCCTCCATTTTCTTTAAAACCTCTTCTGCCTTAACACCAAACAAAGTATCATGTTGTAGTGGAGCTTCCAATAATTTCATTTTAACATGGTCAGGTAAACTTTGTTCTTTCAACCAAGTATGTCTTCGAATAACTGAGCCTGTAACTGCGGCTCTACAAGAAGCCTCTAATGAATCAAAACCACATTGCAGAGTATGCTTTCCCACTTGCTCAACTGCATGCAATAAATCCTACATTTCTTTACAGTCAGGACCTTCTGTATTTGTAACCATTTTCTGCTTTAACAATGACATGAGGTACTGCTGATATTTAAGCATGTGAAACTGACAGTTTAAAGCTCTTACAGCTAAAGTAGCAGAAGTGTAAACTTTTTTCCCCCATCTGTCCAGAGCTGTGCAATCCCTATCTGAGGGGACAGGATTTTTGGCAGTGGAAGCTTTAACCCCTTTTGGACCCTGAGAAATAGTTTCTGGGTCCGCAGCAGGGTTTTTGTAAAGAAATGTATGAGAGTCTGGGACCCTGTAATACCTGTCTGGCTTTACTGGTGCAGGGGGTAAAGAATCTGGAGACAGACTGGATTCAGAAAAAAATCATCAACAATATCAAGCACAGGGGGGATAGTCAAGGGCCTGTGCTGAGGCAATAGAAGGAAATCTCTGAGCCTTTTCTTGGATTCTGAGTAATCCTGGCTCTCCCAATGGAAGTGTTCCCTCATGGTGTGCAGGGTTTCCCCAAAAGAGTAATCCTCAGGTGGCGAGGCTGAAGGAATGGACTCTTCAGCATCAGAATCCTCATAGGGAGGGAGAGAATAGCCCTGGTCAGAGGAAGAATCAGAAGAAGTGGAAACCTGATCAGAGGAATATCATAATCAGTGTCTTAGGTTCATAGGTAGATACTAGGCTATCTGCCCTAGGGCATTTATAAGCCTAGCCAGAGTGTATTTGGCTTCAGCCTCCCTATTAGATTAGCCTACTGTGCCTCTGTAAAGTAGGTCACAGAAGGTACCCTTTTAAGATTAGTTTACTGTGCCTCTGTCTAGCAGGGACACAGGAGAGATCCCAGGGGTGAATTTGCGATTTCCCATCCACGCGTCCAAATTTCGCTTGAAGAGGGTCAGCGAGGGACTATGTCTAACATGAATTGGGATTCTATTCCAGAGTGAGGGGAGCCTCTGGGAAATGAATATGTCCCTCCAGCATGTCCTATTTATTTTTGTGCTGAGGTTTAGGTCCCTGGAGTGTGTAGCTCTAAGGGACTTGGATTTTTTGAGGTGGAGCATGTCCATTAATTCTGGGTTTGACATGGCTTTGTACGTCAGGCATAGATCACCTCTGAGTAGGCGGTAAGCAACTGAGTAGAGCTGGAGTTTCTTTAGTCGAGCTGCATAGGACATCTGTTTGTAGCCCATGATCCTCTTGGTGAGGTACTTTTGGGGTCTCTCCAGTTGCTGCAGGTGTCGTGTAAGGTACATCCCAAAAGGGGGCATTGTATTCAATTATGGGCCTGATGAGTGATGAGTAGAGGGGCACAATGACCTCTCTTTATCTAGATGCGAACCCTTTCGTAATAAGGTGGGCTATATAGAAGGTCTTTCTAACCACTTTGGCAACGTGATTATCAAAGGAGAGATTACTATCTACGCTGGTCCCCAAATCTCTAATTACTTCTTCCATACTTAATGGATTACCACCTATGTGGTAATTTGTGGGCACTTTGTTTTTCCCAAAGGGGATGACTATGCACTTTTTAGCAGTTAGCTTGAGGCCGTGGCACTGGCACCAAGCATCCGTCTCTGTGAGACCCTTTTGGAGGATGCTTGTGTCAGCTGGAGATTCGATTATGGCCCCCAGTTTACAGTCATCTGCAAACTTTGTCAGCCATAATCCCCCCGTGTTAGCCTGAACCTCAGAGAAGTATATACCGAACAAGAGAGGTCCCAAAACTGAGCCCTGTGGGATGCCACTTGTAACTGGTTTGGATTCGGACATGGCACCTGCGATTCTGACCATGTGGGTTCTATCTCTGAGCCAGTTTGCAACCTATCTTGTGATATAGGGGTTGATATTTAAGCTGGTAAGCTTATTTATGGTGCCCGAGTGGGGTATTGTGTCGAAGGCTTTTGCGAGGTCCAGGTAGGCTGTGTGGACTATCTTGCCCTCATCTATGGCTTTGGTAACTGTTTCAAAGAAATCAACTAGGTTTAAGAGGCAAGATCTACCCTTAACAAAGCTGAATTGGGTAGTTTCCAGTGTCTGGAGGCTCTCAATGTCTTTGTTTATGAGTTCCATGATAATACGCTCCATAGCTTTACAGACCAGACTAGTCAGGCTTATGGGGCAATAGTTTCCGGGGTCCATTGTGGCACCACCTTTGTGGAGTGGGACCACTATAGCTGTATGTCATTCTTTGGGTACATATCCTGTAGTAAGGCTAAGTTTGAACAGTGACTTAATGTGAGGGTTCAGTTCTTCTTGGAGCTAATGTAAGACACAGCCTGGGACACCATCCGGTCCCATAGATGCTGTGTTTTTTTCTTTGGAGAGGGCAGCTTTCACCTGTGCATCTGTGATGTCAGGGAGGTTACATTCAGTTGGGATAGGCGTTTGCTCCTTTGGGGGGGAAGGGGGGGAGAAGTTTGCACTGAATCTGTCTGCCAGGATGTTGGCTATGTCTGTAGGTTCGGTATATTTTGTACCGTTATGCAACAATTCAGGCATATCTGGGAGTTTCCACCCATGTTTCTGACATAACTAAAGAAGGCCTTGTGATTATCTTTAGTGTCAAGGGCAATTTTTCTTTCGAAACTGGCCTTTGATGATTTTATGAGGGATCGAAGTTTCTTGCTAATACTGATCACAGATGCCTTCCCTTTTTGGAATTTTGCTCTGTCATGAAGTAGCTTCCTCCTTCTGTTGTATAGCTTATTTATGGCCGGAGTCCACCAGACTAGTCTCCTGTTTTTGGAGGAGTGAGTCTTGGTTTTATTTGGGATAGCACGATCCATGCATTCCTGCAGGTGCTCACAGAATGCATTTGTAAAGGATTCTGCAGATTGGGCTGTATTATCCTCTGGCCCAGGGGCTTTGAAGGATTCCACCTCAGTCTTGAGAAGTGCAAAGTTGGCTTTGGGGAAATTCTTTACACTGATTTCCTTGGCTGGGGGTGGGGACGGGATATGGATGTCCAGGGAAATTTGTTTATGGTCTGATCTTACCAATGAGGGGTTTACCTCTGGTGTGGAATATAGAGTCCCCATGTTGCTGATGACCAGGTCCAATATGTTGTTCCCTCTTGTGGGGAATGGTGACCAGTTGTTCCATTGCGTTAGAGTTTATAAATTCAAGGAACCATTGGGCGAGGGTGTTTGGGCTTGAGTAGTTTTCCCAGTCAATGTTTGGGTAGTTGAAGTCACCCAATAACATAGTGTTTGGAGAGACCTTCATATTCTCCAGTGTTCTCAGGAATGCCAAGTGGGGTTCCTGTAATAGGGAGGGTGTTCTGTAGCAGGCTACAAACTGAAAGGCAGTTTTGCCCGCTGTTAGTTGCACATGGATGGTTCCCGATGCTTCGTGCAGTGCCACTAACCTGGAGGTGTAGGTATCTTTGATGAATATCGATACTCCCCCTCCTTTTGTGCTTCGGTCTGAGTTTTGGGGCCGAAATGCATGGTATGAGTTATAACCTGGTAGTGCTGGGATGCTCTCAGGAGCCTTGAACCAGGTTTCTGATACTGCACAGACATCGATTTTCTCCATACTGAGGAGAGTCTCGAGTGCGTGCATCGTGAGGTTTAGACTTCTGGCATTGAGTAGCATTACCTTTAGTTTTTTTATCTTTGGGTTGTCTATGGAGGTGGGTTTGTCCTTTGAGCCTTGCCTAAAAAAGGCACTATGGGGGTGGCAAGAGCCTTGGCCAGTATACGAAAGCCTAAGGGTGACAGGTGCAAGCCATCCCTAGTGAAGCCTCGAGGCTTGTCGAGCATGTCATCCCAGGCTGACAGACACTGGATCCCCTTTGAATGACACCAATACTTTAATTGTTGAAACTGATCATTTTGTCTTTATACTGTGGCATCTTTCTTGGTGAGGGCAAGATGCTACTCAAGGTCAGGGACATACCAGCCTGGGCTACATGGTCAGAGAGCTCCTCTATGTCTCTTTTCATGTAGTCCAGGGAGGTACGTCTCAGGTCATTCACACCAGCATGGACAATGACGGAGTCATACTTGTACTTGTTTTGGAGTGACCTGAGTGCTTGCATTATGTGGCAGATCCTGGCACCCGACAGGCAGCTTACAGTGACCTTCTCCGTGTTCAGTCTGGTGAGTGGGATGTCAGTGTGCCGGACAATAGAGTCCCCTATAACAAGTGTATTTGGTGTGTTGTTTGGCCTTATGGGCTGTGACTGTGAGGCACACTGATTTTGTGAGATATGTGATTTGTGGGTATTGTTGAGGGGTGGCTGTTGCTTGGATATCTGCTTAGGAGGTCTTTGCTGTTTAGGCAGATTTTTATTTAGAGCCTCCGAGTATGTTTTGTGTGTTTATGTGTTGGGTATGCAGATGCAATAGGTTTGTGTGAGACTGGATTTGTGGTGTGGGTGGTTACCTTTTCCTCCTGACTGACTGTGCCAGTCTTGGGTTGAGAGAGCTCTGCCTCCAGTTTGGCTGTGTAACTGCATCTCTCATGTATTAGAGTTTGTTGGAAGGAGGAGAGGGTTGTCTGTGTACATAAGGCAATTGTAACATTGCCTCAAAATTCCCAGATTCACCAGCTGGACTGGAGAGTAACCTTGAAACTGACCCTTGGACATACCAGATTAGTATAGGGAACTGTTTTTTTTTTACTGATCAGATTAGGGAAGGGAACTGATTTTTCACTTGATCAGGAAGGACCAATCAGGAGTCTAATACTTATGAGAAGTCAAGGAGGGTGTAATGCTTTAGTTAGTTAGTGTTTCCTTATAAGAACTGAGCAAGTGCAGGGCTTTAGAAAGAGAATAGAGTGATTACTTTGAGAGTTTTAAGAGTTCTAAGGGAAAAAGTGAAGAGCAGAGTTTGTGGAGCCTGGAATAGTTTAAACCTGTTTAGGTGCAGTGCTGCCCGACACTGCTCAGTGTGCAAAACCATGCAAAAAGAGAGTTGTAGGGTTTTAAGAGAGAGAGAGCTCAAGGAGTTTAGAATTGACCCAAAATGGCCAATAAAACTACAGCTTCTAGGTAGTAACCACTCCTCCAGGGACAGGCAGGCTGTTCAGTGTTAACCACTCCCACTGGTGAACACAGAGACTTCCCTTTAGCCCAAGCAAGCACTGGCCTTCTAGAAACTTCCAAACAGTTCAGAACAGCAAATCTGTAACTGAACTTTCTTAACTTTCAGAAAGTGGGAAAAAAGCAAGATTTTTTTTTTTGTTTTTTTTCTTTTTGTTGTAGTTTAAAGGTAGCAGAGATACATAAGCAGCAAAATAATCACAACAGTGCAATAAATGACCCCACACTTGAGTGCTAGGCCAAAATCAGGTAAAATGCAGTTTTTGGAGAAAAAATTATTTTAAATTAAGTGCAACACAGGAAATGCAGATTTCCAGAGATGTAACAGGGTACTGCATGACCTGTGAGCAGTGCCAAAGCATAGCCAAGGCAGGAGGCAAGGTGAAAGCTTCTTTCATGCCTTTGCCTGTGATTGAGGAGCCATTTCAGAGGGTAGCTATGGATAATGTAAACAGGCTCTAGATGTGTTCCAAGTACCGTTACTGTTACAGATATAAACTTTAGCAAGCCGGAAAATGCCAAAAAATAGGCGGCAAAGCAGTAAAACTTAACAAAAAATCAGAAGAAAATACTTAAAAATCACAAAAGTGGCTCCTTTTCTTCTTTCAGCATTTTCTCCTCTTGGTAGGTGCTTCAGCAACAACTAGCAAGCCTGAAAAGACACCAAAACCACGAGGCAGCCTGGTTTTAAGAGAGAGAGATCAAGGAGTTTAGAATTGACCCAAAATGGCCAATAAAACTACAACTTCTAGGTAGTAACCACTCCTCCAGGGACAGGCAGGCTGTTCAGTGTTAACCACTCCCACTGGTGAACACAGAGACTTCCCTTTAGCCCAAGCAAGCACTGGCCTTCTAGAAACTTCCAAACAGTTCAGAACAGCAAATCTGTAACTGAACTTTCTTAACTTTCAGAAAGTGGGAAAAAAGCAAGATTTTTTTTCTTTTTGTTGTAGTTTAAATGTAGCAGAGATACACAAGCAGCAAAATAATCACAACAGTGCAATAAATGACCCTGCACTTGAGTGCTAGGCCAAAATCAGGTAAAATGCAGTTTTTAGAGAAAAAAAAACTATTTTAAATTAAGTGCAACACAGGAAATGCAGTAAACAGGCTCTAGATGTGTTCCAAGTACTGTTACTGTTACAGATATAAACTTTAGCAAGCCAGAAAATGCCAAAATGTAGGCGGCAACGCAGTAAAACTTAACAAAAAATCAGAAGAAAATACTTAAAATCACAAAAGTGGCTCTTTTTCTTCTCTCAGCGTTTTCTCCTCTTGGTAGGTGCTTCAGCAACAACTAGCAAGCCTGAAGAGACGCCAAAACCATGAGGCAACCTGGTTTTAAGAGAGAGAGATCAAGGAGTTTAGAATTTACCCAAAATGGCCAATAAAACTACAGCTTCTAGGTAGTAACCACTCCTCCAGGGACAGGCAGGCTGTTCAGTGTTAACCATTCCCAATGGTGAACACAGAGACTTCCCTTTAGCCCAAGCAAGCACTGGCCTCCTAGAAACTTCCAAACAGTTCAGAACAGCAAATCTGTAACTGAACTTTCTTAACTTTCAGAAAGTGGGAAAAAAAGCAAGATTTTTTTTTGGTTTTTTTTTTTCTTTTTGTTGTAGTTTAAAGGTAGCAGAGATACACAATCAGCAAAATAATCACAACATTGCAATAAATGACCCCACACTTGGGTGCTAGGCCAAAATCAGGTAAAATGCAGTTTTTGGAGAAAAAAACTATTTTAAATTAAGTGCAACACAGGAAATGCAGTAAACAGGCTCTAGATGTGTTCCAAGTACTGTTACTGTTACAGATATAAATGTTAGCAAGTCGGAAAATGCCAAAAAGTAGGCGGCAAAGCAGTAAAACTTAACAAAAAATCAGAAGAAAATACTTAAAATCACAAAAGTGGCTCCTTTCCTTCTCTCAACGTTTTCTCCTCTTGGTAGGTGCTTCAGCAACAACTAGCAAGCCTAGGCCTTTTGTCAGGAGGGGGATGGGAGCCCCTGATTAAAGTAATAAGGTCTTCGGACATTTTAAGCATCTGTTTCTTAGGCATGGATGACTGTTCTGGAGAATGCTGCACTTGTTTCTTTGTCTTTAATGGTTTATTTCACTTTGCATTTGCTGCTGTAGTAGCTTTAATTGTAAGCTGTGAAAGTCTGAAAACATCCTCAGAAGCTGATGCCTGCTCAGTGTCTCCAGACCCATCTGAGGGTATATTTTTCATAGGCCCAATACCTTGAGTTTCCACAGGCCTCGGTGTCTCCACGTGGCTGTCGGTTGCGGCCTGTGGCTCTGAGGTAGCGGGTGTCAGGGGCTGCAAAAGCGCCTCACTGAGAACCGGCAAACTGGTGACTGGCCTAGAAGTGGCTTCGTCATCAGTTTTGGACCTCGGATGCCTGTCTTTTTCTTTGTCTTTGCGTTTTTTGTACATTTCAGTCGTTGGTTGTTCCAATGGCATTATGTAATTAAATCTTCATCCAAAATAATGTAAAGCAAAATCAAACCGACGTTTAATAGTGTGTTTATTAATTCTAGCACAAAACCGACAACTAGTGACGTCGTGGTCAGGGCCTAGGCAAGCAATGCAGTAAGAGTGGAAGTCCTTATGAGGTATTTGCTTCCCACAAAAAATACAATTATTAACTTTTACTGACATCGGTCTGGAGCAAGAAAAAGTTTTCCCAATGGGGTACTTAGCTTTATTGAAGACTTCGGTTCTGAAATTCAATTTTGAAAATCTCAGGAGTTGGATGACCGGCACTTGCAAACTGCTTATGCTTCGGGCACCGCACGGCAAGAAAGACTGAAGAAAATGGCATCGGTTGCAACTTTTATACACCCGGCACACTGACGTCAGGGAAGAGGCGACAGCAACTGACGAAGGACCAAGACCTTGGAACTCGGGCCGACTACGGGTCGCCTGCCAGCAGGATAACCCAAGTGTAATGACTGCAACAGTGAAACACGATGAACATCCAGCAATAAGCAACTCACACAAATGAGAGAACCAAAGTAGCATCCACAGTAAGTGGGTCCAGATTACAAGAGAGACACCAAAAGGAAAACCTTTTCCACTTGGATAAATAGGATTTCCTAGTCATAGGTTTCCTGTCCTCCTGCAGGACTTACAGCACATCCTCAGAAAACAGGTGTCTATGAGGAATCAAAATCCTATCACCCACAGTGTCAGTTGAAGCATGGACAGGTGGGGATGGATAAGAGATCCTTTGTCTTCTGTGATTAGATTCATCCTGTGAGATAATTTGTGATGATTACACCTGGCCAGTTGCATAAGAAGAGTGAACCAGTGCTGTCATGGCCAAAAGGGAGTCACTGACAAGATTTTGGGAGCATCCTGTTGAATTTTGAACAGGACGTTCGGAATGAAAGGAAGGGGAGGGAATGCATAAAGAAACATCCCCTTCCAAGAGAAGGAGAGGGCGTCCACCTTCCATACCAGAGGACCTGGGACTCTGCCACAAAGCAGAGGAAGTTGTCTGTTCAGAGGGAGGCAAAAAGATCCACTTGAGGAGTACCCCACTGGTGGATAATTTCCAGAAATGCATCCCTGTGAAGCATCCATTCATGGGACTGAATTAAGGACCTGCTCAGAGTGTCTGCCACAATGTTCTGAACTTAGGGGATATAAACTACTTGAAGAGTCACTTGACAACAAGATCACATACAAAAAGTGCCAACCGGCAAAGAAGATAAGACCTCTTCTCTCCCTTCTTGTTGATATACCACATCACTGTGGTATTGTCTGTAAATACCTTGAGAGACCCTGGAGAAAGGAGAGACTGAAAGGCCTGAAGAGCTAGAAGAAGACCTCTCATCTCTTTGACATTGATGTGCTCCTTCTGCTGACAAGGCGACCACACCCTCTGTACCTTTAGGGAGCCAAAAGTCACCCCTCATCCCATGTCTGAGGTGTCCGTGAACAATTCCTGAGAGGGAAAAGGGGGATTTAAAGGGATCCCTGACTTCAGAGACAACTGCTGAATTCACCACAGAAGTTTCTGTCTCAGGCAAGGAAGAAAAACTACAAATTCTAGAGGATGTGCAGTTTGAAGCCACACTGACATCAGAAATCACTGAAAATTTCTCATATGAAATTTGGCCATGAAACCCAGAACTCTCAGAAACTCCCTGGTGGTAATGGAAGCCAGAGGAAGAAGAGTATGAAAGAAATAAATGAGAGTTATGGCCTTTAGGAGGGGGCATGGATGCAAGTATTGGCACCGACTGAGTCCTGCAACCCAGAAAAAAACATGACCCTGAGAAAAAGTTAGAGAAGGCTTTTTGAAATTTACAGAAAACCCTAGGCTCTGAAGAAGGGATATGGCAAAATGAAGATTTTGCAAAAGGGTCTCTAGAGGGGACACCTGAATCAACAGGTCATCCAAGTAAGGAAATATTTGGATCCATTGAAGTCTGCAAAAGACAATCACATGAGCAAGGCATTTGGTGAACACCCTTGGGACAGTAGAAAGGTCAAAGGGCAAAGCAGAAAACTGAAAATGCCAGTGTCAAAGGAAAAACAACTTCAAAAAGATCAACACACGGCAGGTTCAGGTTAAGGCACTTTAATCTTGCAGCAAGGAGACAAAAACATGCTAATACAGAGTTTGTCTAACTAGAATCAGGAAGTGAAGCTATTCTTATACATTTCTTACAAGACATTGCCTACTAAGCTGATGTAATAAATCACAAGTTCTTTCAATATTATTTCACAGCAGCTGTTTGCCCATGATTTTCTGCTGGCATATCAAGTTTACAAAAAAAAAACTTCCTAAGAAAAACAATGTGGCCTTGATGACCACCGGTCAGATATAACTTCCCACTATGCAATGTTACCATTCAAGGTACTATGGCTAATTCAAGCACAAAGCAAGTACAGATTATAGTTCATTTCTTCAAGCAGTCTTTGTTCGATGTATCTTTCTTTTCTGCAGCTGTGCATGTTCTCATAACACGAACAGAGCTGATTGTTCAAGTTCAATAACATTATAGAAAACAGTATTGTTCTATTCATTATTTTCCTGACCTAGCAGATAATCACCTGCTTCTCAGTAAATTTCCAAAAGGCATAAACATGAATTTTGCTTGTGCTAGCAAATACTAGGTCAGAGGGCATCTTGCCATTTCAGAAAGCATACTGCAGTTTGAAAAGCATCTTGTAATTTCATACAGAATTAAGCTGTACATAAAATAGAATGAAATGTGTTAACCCCTTTAGCTTCTAATAAGCACTAAACATATACATTCAATACATATTTTTCTAACAGCCAGAAAGCAACAGGGAAATGCAAAAATTTCCTGAAAAGAGGATGGATTGGAATATGGAGATAAGCATCCTTGAGATCCAGAGACACCACATAGACCCTGAGGGAGCAAGAGAGAAAACAGAATCTGAAGGGATAACATCCGAAATTAAGGTACCTTTAGAAAAGTATTTAGATGAGCGAGGTTTAGAATAGGTCTCCAAGTGCCCTGTTTTCTGGGCACTAGAAACAGTTGGGAGTAGAACCCTTTCCCTCTTTGAGACACAGGCATTTCTTGAACAGTACCCTGAGACAAGAGATCTTGAAGAACCTCTGGTCAAAAGGGAAGATGTTCCTGAGGATGCCAAGGAATGCCCATAAAAAGAGGACAATATTTCCACACTATGATGCACCTTTGATGAATGATCAACAGAACCCAAGAATCCTGAAGTGATCTGAAGCCAAACCAGAAGAGAAAGAGGAATGTGGCTGGGAAGGGACGGATAGTCTCACAGCACCTGGTTTGTCCAGAAAGGAAGGCTTTGGAGTCCCCAAAAATTGAGTAGCCTTAGCAGGAGAGGTCCATTTGCCACTCTTCTTACCTTTAGTAGAAGGACGGGATTGCCTACAAACAAAGGCAGGTTTAGTGGGGTAGTTTCTCTGAAATTTAGGCACAGCAGAAGCACATATTTAAACTCCTGTAAGGCCTTACCCTTATGCTGAGGGGACTTAAACAAACCAGCAGCTTCCCCAGACAAAAGTTTAGAATAAAGAAGAGCATCCTTCGACTTAGCTTTAATATCATCAGGTAGAGGTTGAAGCCTAAGCCAAGAATACCTCCTCATAACTGAACCAAAAACAGCAGCCCTAGAAGAGGCATCTGCCACATCATAACTACATTTAACATTTAATAGAATGATGAACAACTTGAGAGGAAGTCTCTAGCAAGGAAAGAGCAGATGTTTTACCCTCAGAGTCTGGAAAATGAAAAATAAGTTGACAGGCCTGAGAAAGAAGAGCTAACTCATACCTAGACATTGAGTTTGATAGTTAATAGCCCTAAAAGCTAGGGTAGAAGTGCAAACCTTTTTGCTCAGCATGTCCATAGTTCTGAAGTGCTTGTCTGAAGGTGAAGGAAGCAATTGAGATGGCTTATCAGAGGCTGCGGACACTGCCAAGGTATCAGCAGCAGGACATTTATATAAAAAAAGAACAATCCTCAGGAGCCCTATAAAACCTATCAGACTTCTTGGGAGTGGGGGGGGGGGAGAGAACCAGGTGCCTGAGAGGCACTGGAGAAACCATCCAGTAAAGCAGCCAAGACAGGAGGAATAGACACAGGTGTAGGAGAGTCCAACTGCAACAACTCATAGTACCTCTTATGGATATCAGAGACCTGAGTACAATCCCACTTAAAAAAAATCCATCATCCTAGAGAGTGTGTCCCCAAAGGAAATTTCCTCTAAAGGAACATCAGGACATCCTCTGACCCATAATCCAAAGGAGAAGGAATCTGAGTAGAATAAGCTAGGGATTTGTCAGCAGAAGCTGACTCATCCTTAGAAGAATCCTGGTCTCTAGGCCTTTTAAGATGAGTAGAGGACCAAGGAAGACCAGGATTTGAAACCCCATGAGGAGGCTTTAAGGACATTAAGACAGAAAATAACACCTGATTAAAAGCCTGCCACTCACTTTGTGGATCCCTAGATGCAGAAGAAACATGTTTAATTTTTTTGTTTCTTTTTTAAGGGAATGTCCTGAAAAGGCTCAGATCTTGGACGACAGTCAAGAACCATAGCAGAAACTTCTTTCCCAGCTAAAAACTGAGGAACTCCCCTAGGCCCCTCAGAAAAAAATCAACTGTGATTCCCTCTGAACATCCAAGACCGATGCCTGCAAAGCCTATTCGGATGTTCTGCCAGCTGGATCCTCACCAGCCTCCAACATATTTGCAGCAGACAAATCTGACAACACAGCTAGGCAAGCCTCTAGGTTCATAACAATCTCAGGAGAAACACCTGGCAGAGGCTGGACAGTGGAAGATTCCAGTCATATCTTTTTGATCTTCTTCTTCTTCCCTAATGGCCGACCCTCAGGGCAGGAGATTCCTTCCATAGTATCTTTAGCAAGTAGCTTAAGATGTTGATTCTCAAGATACAGGGAAAGGGAAAAAGTCTTCTGTGAAAGGTTTTTGGAACAAATGTCTGACAAATAGAACAAGATGTATGGTCACGAGAAGCATCTAAGCAAAAAAGGCACTTATTGTGTTGGTCTCTATGGAGACTCTGTCTCCCACACTGGCTTTTCCCCTTCTGGGATGACATTAACCTCAAGGAACACAAAAAAAACCCCAAGAAAACAAAAATCCTCAATGGGGCACTTATCTTGCAAAAACAGCAAACAGGCATAGAAAGTCATTGGAGAACAAAAATGCATTCAGCTGGTAGAAAATGGATGCAGGTAAAAGACCAACAGTGTAAAAGATATATTCTGACTGGCGGCAAAGACGTTCTGACTTTGGTAAACCTGAATGTCACCTTCATGCCTTACATTATGCAGGGAATGTCTGGTGACATTCGGCATACCTTTTAAATTCAGAAGTCTTTGGAAGACTGGCCGGACATTGGGCTTCCACAGCAGGGAATCCCATATCGTTAAGAATACTGCAGCAGTGAATGTAAGGACATCATCCCTCTCCAATGTCAGTGGTGAGGATTCAGGCTCCTTGATTACTAGCCCAGAGTGGGGACATCACACTCTGGATGTTCTTCGTGTTTCACTGTTGCAGTCATCACATTTGGGTTATCTGCTTGCAGTAGCCCTCAGTCAGCCTAATTATCAAAGTCTTGCATCCTGTGTCGGTTGCTGTCTCATCTTCCATGATGTCAGGTAGTCATGGGTACAAAGCATGCAGCCAGTGCCATTACATCAGTCTTTCTTGCCGTGCGGTGACTGAAGCAGAAGCAGTTTGCAAGTGCCGGTTGGCTGACTCCTGAAATTTTCGATTTTGAGTTTCAGAACAGAAGTCTTCAACTAAAGCTAAGTACCCCATTGGGGAAACATTTTCTTGCTCTAAACTGATGTCAGTAAAAGTCAATAATTGTATTTCTTGTGGAAAGCAAATACCTCATAAAGATTTTCATTCGTACTGTATTCCTTGCCTAGGCCCTGACCACGACATACCTCGCTGTTGGTTTTGTGCCTTATTTAAACCACGAACTATTCGTTGTCGGTATATTTCCACTTCTAAATATTTTGGTACTTGGTTCAATTATCCAGATATGTCTTCGGTAAGCCACCCGACTACTGACATTCCAAAAAAACGCTAATATAAAGACAGAGACAGCCACCTAGGTCCAAAGCTGCCGACGACGCTTCTCCTAAGCTAGTCGCCAGTTCACCGGTACTCAGTGAGGTGCTTTCGCAGCCCCTGATACCCGCTACTTCAGATTCGGAGGCTTCTACTGAGACCCATTTAGAGTCCGGTATGCCATGAGATGCTTTAACTGTGGGACCTGCGGATGTATCTACATTAGATGGGTCCGGAGCCGCTGTGCAGGCACAGGCTTCTGAGTGTGTATTCAGGCCTACTGACTTGCATATTAAACCAATGCCATCTTCTTCTTCTTCTTCAAGGCCTAAAACTCTAACCATGCCTAGAAAACCGATGCCCAGACCACATGGTCAGGGCTCTATACCTAAAAAAGAAATGATAAGAATGGCTGAAGACCTTATTACTTTAATCAGGGGAAGCCAACCTTCCCCCATTTGCATATGATACCTCTGACCAGGATTCTGAAATTTCTGCTTTCTCTGATGACCAGGATTTACCCTTATCGACCTATGAGGATTCTGATGCAGAGGACTCTATTCCCTCTGCTTCTCCCTTATAGGATTTTTCTTTTGGTGAAACCTTGCATACTCTTAGGGAACATTTTCGCTGGGAAAGCCAGGATTACTCTGATTCTAAAAAGAGGCTTGGGGATTTCTTACTCCTGCCCCAACACAGGCCTTGAGCTATCCCTCCTGTGCTAGACATCATTGATGATGCCTTTTCGGAATCTAGCGTGGACCCTGACTCTTTACCTCCTGCTCCCAGAAAACCTGATAGATATTACAGAGTTCCTGACTCTCACAAGTTCCTTTTTAAAAATCCTACTCTGGATCCTGAGATCATTTCACAGGGGCCCAAGGGCATTAAGGCTACTACTGAGAAAAATCCTACCCCCTCAGATAGAGATTCCAGGGCCCTGGATAGATGGGGTAAGAAGGTATACACCTCTGCAACCTTGGCTAACAGGGCCTTAAATTCCCAGTTTCATATGTTGAAGTATCAGCAGCATATTATTGTATTGCTTAAACAGAAAATGATGTTGATTCCTGACTGTGCTGAAAATAAGAATTTACAGGATTTAATGCATTCTACTGAACAAGTTGAAAAACATACTTTGCAATGTGGTTTAGATTCATTAGAGGCATCTTGCAGGGCTGCTGTCACCGGGTCTGTACTTAGAAGGCATGCTTGGCTTAAGGAGCAATCTTTGCCAGATCATGTTAAAACTAAATTGCTGGATGCTCCCTTAAATCAGGACGGCCTATTTGGCAGCAAAGCAGAAGAAGTTCTTAAAAAGATGGAGGAAAAAGCTAAATCTATGCAAACTGTTAAAGATTTCCTACAAGTACAACCTCCAAGATTTAGTAGGCATTGGCCCTCTAAGAAATGATCCTTTCCTGCCTCTTCCAGGCCTTCTCAGTTCAAACCCAGAACCAGCAGAACACCCAGGCTTCTGTCCCAGGTACTAACAGGACTAAGCAGTGGGGGGGCCCCACTTCCAAATCAGGGAGTAGTAAGACCCCCCCCCCCCTAGTCTCAATGACTTAACTAAACTTCCAAGCACTTCTCAAATGACTGCCCCTTTAGGAGGAAAGATTGCTCTGCAAGCAAAAAACTGGAAATTTATTACCCAGGACAAATGGGTTTTAAGTATAGCTTCCCAAGGATACAGATTTCACTTCCACACGTTACCAACCCCAAACGGTTGGCCAGATCTACCCCCAAATCAGTGGGCAGAGGCTCAAAAGCAAGTACTCTCTCTCTCAAGATTAAAGGCTATTCAAACTGTACAAGAAGAGGAAAAGGGACAAGGTTTCTACTCAAGACTTTTCCTGGTACCCAGAAAAGACAACTCATGGCATCCTATCCTGGACCTTTCTATCCTAAACATCTTTTGAGGGATTCCAAAATTCAAGATGCTAACTCTTCACCAGTTGCCTCCCATGCTAGGCAAGGATGCCTGGTTGGCAACACTGGATTTAAAGGAAGCCTACCTGCATATCCCAATCAGGGAATCTTGCAGATGATACCTGCTTCAAAGCAGGCTACATGCACTATCAGTTCTCTGCACTGCCCTTTGGCTTATCTACTGCACCCAGGGTATTCACAAAATGCCTAGCTCCAGTCACTGCATTTTGCAGGCAAAGAAATATTCAAATATACCCATACCTGGACGATTGTCTAATTCAGGCAGAAAGCCAGGACATACTTTTGAATCATCTGGCATTTGTACAAAAGGTGATAACTTATCTGGGGTACACCATAAAAGAAAAGAAATCACATATGGTACACTGTTAGAAAATTATATTCTTGGGAGCAAGCTTGAACACAACTTCCCAGATGGCTTTCCTCATGCCAGAGAAACAAATTCATTTGACAACTTACGGCAAATACTGCAAGCCTTGGGGTTCATGGCCTCCTGCATTCTACTAATTCCATATACAAAACTGCATATGAGGAAACTACAATGGTATCTAAGAAGCCAATGGTGTCAACATTCTCAGGATCTAGAAGCAATGATTCCTATCATTCCTTGCCTACAGTTAGAGTTCCTTTGGTGGGCAGTGGTCTGCCACCAAAACAAAGGTCTACCATTCACTCTATCCCCTGCCGCTCAAACCCCAACAACAGATGCATCAGACTATGCATGGGGGGCTCACCTGGCAGGGAAGTGCATTCAGGGCAAATGTAGCCCAAGTCAAATGCACCTGCATATCAATCAAAAAGAAATGTTAGCTGTACAGAATGCTCTGAAAGCCTTCAAGGACCACATTCTTCCAGGACAATTAATGGTAAAGATGGAAAACACCACCTTGAGCTACCAAGTGCATCTACAGGCTCAATTCCTGCCAGGGAAACTAAATACATTAGCAGATGAACTAAGTAGAAATCTCATGGACCCACACTAGTGGAAACTGGAACCAAAGACTTTCAACATGTTGATAAACAAATGGGGGAGCCCAGCTATAGATCTGTTTGCCTCCCCCCAGAACTACCAATTGGACAAATTCTGCACAAGGACTCCCCACAAACAAGCTTGGAAAGTGGATGCTCTGTCTTTCAGCTGGAAAAATCTATCAGTTTATGCCTTTCTCCCTCTGCCTCTCCTCTCCTCTCCAAAGTACTACTAAAGATCAAACAGGACAAACCAAGGACGATACTGATTGTACCAGACTGGCCATGCCAACACTGGTATCCCCTCTTGCGCAGTGTGTCACTGCTGGCTCCATGGCACCTGTTTCAGACCCCTACCCTGCTGTCAGAGCAGGAGAGCCAGATTCTGCACCCTCAGCTTCAAACCCTGAACCTCGCAGCCTGGCTAATTACCTAATCTTTCTGTTACCATCCCTCAGTAAACAAGTGTTGGATGTCATTTTGGAGGCAATGAGGCCTAGTACTAGAAAATCGTATGCTGAAAAATGGAAAAGATTCTCTGCCTGGAACCAAACTCAAGGGATGGGCAGAACAGCGCCCAATTTACCTCAGATTCTCCAATATTTAACTGAGATGCTTCACAAGAGCCTTTCTTTTTCCTCCATCAAAATTCATGCCTCAGCCATTTCAGCTCATTACAACACAGAACCCACCCCTCTTCTCTCATCCACTGCTCAAGCAGTTCCTCAGAGGAGCCAAAAACCTAAGACCACCCAGGAGAGCCCCAACTCCAGCCTGGGACCTTAACTTTGTATTGGAAAAACTCAGCCTTCCTCCTTTTGAGCCAGCTGCAAGTGCAGAGTTAAAATTCCTTTCTTGGAAAACCGCCTTCCTTTTAGCAATCACTTCAGCAAGAAGGGTATCTGAATTACAGGCCCTTATGGCAGTGGAGCCTTCCATCATCTTTCATGCGGATAGGGTGTCCCTCAGGACCAACCCCTCCTTCATGCCCAAGGTAGTATCCAGTGTGGCTCTTAATCAGTCCATTCATTTGCCAACCTTCTTTTCTAATCCACAGAACAAAGGGGAACGGATACTGCACTCCCTAGATGTGCACCGACAACTTAGATTTTACTTGGACAGGACTAAACCTCAAGTGAAATCTGAACAACTGCTGGTGGCATTTGCTGCACGGGCAGAGTGGAAGGCTATTTCAAAGCAAACCATTTCTAAATGGATAGGCCATTGCATTAATTTCTACTATAAGCACCATGGAAAACCTATCCCACAGGGATTAGACCACATTCAACCAGGGCTGCATCTACCTCTACAGCCTTTGTCAGAGGTGTCCCTACCAGGGACATCCTAGAAACTGCTACCCGGAGTTCTGTACATACTTATACCAAGCATTACCATTTGCCAATTTTCTCTAAATCCAGAGCTGGCTTTGCCACTGCAGTCTTGCTGGTCCTAATGCTATCTAAATTCTTTCTCCCATCCTTAGCTTTGGGAATCTACCCAAATGTGATGACTGCAACAGTGAAACACGAAGAACATAATACAGTTGTGTGCACTTACCATAAATGTAGATGTCCGAGTATATTCACTGTTGCAGTCCTGGATACCCTCCCTCCAGCCCCCTGTCTTCTTTTGGCTATACCTCTATTCTCCTTTACCATGCTTAAAAACTTTTTGGTGCATTTGCTTTTTTGTTGGAGGTATAACCTTGTGTGTGTGTATATATATATATATATATATATATATATATATATATATATATATATATATATTTAATTGCTTCCCATTAGGGGGGAACCTGACATCTGGGGCAAGAAAAACTGATGTAATGGTGTCAGCTGCATGCTTTATACCCCTGACTACCTGAGGTCACGGAAGATGAGACAGCAACCAATGCAGGACCCAAGACTTTGATAATCAGGCCGACTGAGGGCTACTGCAAGCAGATAACCCAAATGTGATGACTGCAACATTGAATGCACTCGTACATCTACATTTATGATAAGTGTACACAACTGTACTTTCTGTATAATTTGTATGTTACTATCCTCTGGTCTGTCTTAATCCTCCTCCAAGGGTTTATTAGTTGGCCATTTCAGCACTCCTGGCCTCTTTTAATGCAATCTAGTGTGCACATTTTTTGAAAGGAGTGTTGCTTATCAAGCCTCTTAGAAAATAAATAGTTTCAACTGGAGATCTTCATTTTTATCTTGGAAAAACTACCATTTGAATCTAGGCATCAGGCTGACTGAGCTTATTGATATGGAAGATGGTGTTGCTGATTGCTCTCACCTCTGCATGAAGAGTATCTGAGATGCAATTTTTTTTGGTAGGTCAGCCCCATCCTGTTTTCCACAAACATAGGGTTTCTTTAAAAACTCATCTATCATATATGCCTAAAGTGATATCCAAGTTTAGTTTAAACTAAGCTATCCATTTCTGTCTTCTTTCCAGAACCTAAAAATGAGGGAGACAGGATGCTCCATATCTTGGATGTCCACAGATGGTTCTGGTACTATCTTGACAGAACAACATTTTTTAGGAACTCAAATCAGTTGTTCATTTCTTGTGAAAATAAGAAGAAAGTACAACCTGTATCAAAGCATACTATTGCTAAATGGTTGTCTCATGCTATTACATTTTGTTATGCCCAGCACAACAAGGCACTCGAGACTTGTTCTGTCAGGTGCTTTGTTTCCTAAGATGTGGCTTTTTGAAAATGGTTGGATTCTTGAAGTAGCAGCCAGTTTCTGTGTATGCCTATATAAACCACTCCAAACTAGATTATAGGCTTTGCTAGTCTATTTTCCAGGGGCTCGTTGACCCTCATCCTTCCTCATCTCAGCCATTCTAAGCAGTGGTAATCTACCCATATAGCTAAGGCTACTGCAGCAGTGATCAATGTGATGAACATAATGCAGTTCTGTAAGTAAACCTCCAATAACAGTAGATGTTCAAATGATCACTACTGCAGTAGCTGCTCCCTTTCTCCACTCCCCCCTTATTTTTGTAGGTTATTGTTACTAGGGTGAGGATGCTTAATTTCCTAGCATTGACTTTTTCAGGCTTCTAGCCTCCCTCTGTTGGTTGGCATGAAAGCTCTAAAGGGCTTAGTGCGCAAACCAGTCTTTTTCTTCAGCTCAAGATGAGTAATGGTTTGGGTGTGTGAAACATGCCCTTGAAGCTTTGGAAGCTTGACGAACTGTTATATCTTTTGTAGGATATAACCCTTAGAGCCAAAACTACTACAGGGGTGATCATCTGAATATGCCATGCTAAGTTTATTTACACAACTGTACTTTCTCCCTTCTTCTGAAAATGGCAATGGGCAATTACCACAGGCATTCCCACACACTGGATTTACTCATTCAAGACAGGGGATGTTTAATGCGCTGCAACCTGAAAACACTTCCATTTGACTGCCTGGATGATAAGAGTTTTGATACAGGCACCTTTTTCAGAGGACAATGCAGTGGGTATTAAAGGAGGCTAAAACATGGCTACTAGAAATTCATATATGTGTAAATGTAAAAGATGTTCTTGTTTATGCTGTATTAAGAACCAGGACCCTTTTTACTACTACACTTTTGTGCTTCATTCCCAGTACATGATTTCAATGCTTGCCCTTATTGTGGTAGTTTAACCACTGAGGACAGTTAGGTGAATAACAAAATCTTTCCTGGAGTTTGCAGCAAGAAAAGGGGTGTGTGCCTGGTTCCATACCACCATAGTAATGAATAAGGCCTCCAGGGCTCCTTCCTTGAAAGAAGCATGCTGATGAGAGACATGGCAACAAATGTACGGGAACAGAGGATGTTCAGACAGATGACATCTTCATAGGTTTGATGACTCGACTTGGTTAAGGGCTGTGAAGGTGCTATCTTCATAGTCTACCAAGGCCTTGAGCACAACTGCCCAGCACGTCATCAAGCTGTTGGCTTTCTGGATATCTTCCTGGACTGATGACATTGTAATGCCTTCTTTTGCCAAGGGGGCCTCTGTGATGGATTCTGCTGTTGCTATTGAGGGAGAAGGAGGGGTCTCCATGGTCTGTGTTCACAAGGGATTTCCTAAGGCCCAGAACAAGTTTTTGGTTTTCCTCCTGCAGTCAAAATCCTTTAAAGTAGTTCTCCCCATAATATTGAGGCACAAAGCACTGAAGGCCAAACCACTGTCAGTCATCTTGCTTCTTTGCAGATTAGATGGCTCCATGGTCCCACCACTTCCCAGTCTTCTTAACAAACTCTTCCAGTTTCTCAGGGTTGTGTGTCATCCTTTAAAAACAAGAAGAAGACTTACACAGCAATGAAGTGTTGGTGTATTATGGGAGTGAGGAGAGAAGTTTGTGCTTTGGAAAAGCCCTACAGGTTCCAAAAGTCATGCTGCCTTTGGGAACTAGCACTGGTGGATGTATTTGGTCATGTAAGATATATCCTAATCATACGCACTGGTAACCCTTTGTGTAAATATGTTGTTAAAAACATTTGGATATATTTAAAAACTGTTCCCCCACTAAAACAGAGTCAGATTCCAACTTGCAAATATTAGAACCTAATTAGTCACTCATCCATAATTTTTAGAGTAAAACCAGCTTCACCATTTACATGCCATGGTTTTTGTCCTATCAGAAGCTCATTCAAATAGATAATAACCAACTCCATCAACTGTCTGCCATGGCTTTCATCCTTTCGAAGTTTGTCCAATGGACACACCCACTGTTTTAGTGGCTGTAAAAACTCATGTGTTTGACTGTAGTACTTACATCAGAAAATGCCATTTTCATGGCTATTGCACTTATCCATCATTGAATAAAGCCTTTTAAAAAAGAACAGCCTGCATTGTAGTCTTCAAAAAGGAGGGGATGCTATAATCAAATGTAAACCTGTTAATTTAATTTGGAGTATTACAGGCAAGAAACTTTTAGGAGTAAGAAGACGCTTCTGGCCAGTCATATTTAATGAAATGATTCTTAGAAGCTTGCTTTTTTGGAAGATTCAGATACACCTGATTCTGGGATTGATGAGCTGGCCATTGTGGTATATATTTCTTCTGGAGGTCCCTATGACTTGGGCAGTGAGGACATCTTATCCATTGCCTCTTCATCAGGGATTTCTCCTTTTGGGGATACCCTTCATAAGATGGCATTCCAGTGAGATTCTTAGTAGCACTTAGAGGCTTAGCTCACATATACAGGTTTCATATAGATCTGCCTGAGCCTAAGGTAATTACTGTCATTGATGCCCTTGGGGATGTGTTCACTAATGCATCTGTAGAGCCATAGTCTCTCTGTTGCTCAAAGGAAGCCTAACAACCTTTACAGAGTCATAGAACCCCACACATTTCTATATAAAAATGTTGTTGATTCAGCTATGATGTCCTGGATTCTAGCAAGAGAGGAACACGGTTCTCAGTGACAAGCAGAGTAAAAGACCACTGATTTTGAAAGAAGGTGTACACTTCTACCCTCGCCTTAAAAGCACTGAAATGCTAAATTACCAACAATCTTTGGATAAGCATCTGATGCAGGCAATGTTTGGGTTGTATGACTTTTTTATTCAGGTTGCCAGGCACTCCAGAAATGTGAACATGATGGTGCTGGTGCATTATGTAAGGCAGCAGCTACTCATGATTCTTTGATTTTTGGAGACATTTGTGGTTGAGCACATGTCAGACCTGTGTATAAATAGAATTGCTGAATGCACTACTGGAGCAGAATCTGCTCTTTGGACCTCCTGGTGTGTCTAAGATACTGGTGGAGGATGCAGTCTGAAGCAGCTTTTTTAATCATGGCACCATAATTCAACAATTAATACACAGCTAAATCATGGCTCTTTCAACCCAAGCAGAACAAGAACAAAGCTGACATGGTGGGGGGTGACAACTTCAGAAAGGACCAGCAAGCAAAACCAGAAGGCCATGTCTTTAAGAAGAGACAACTATGACTTAGCTGGACTGCCTACTCCCTCCCTACCCAATCCATGTCAACCCACCCTCCCTCCAATCATCTTCCAGAAAGACTATCAGGACATTTTAATTTTTTTTTCAGAACTGATAAACATTATTCAGGATCAGTGAGTCCTGAGCATTCTTCAGCAGGATTACAGATTGCAGTTTCTGAAATACCCAGAGTACAGGGGAATCCTTTTTCCAAGAGACTAGCTCACTCTTGTGCTTCCTTTGTCAGATCAACAAGTAAGAGGCCATATAAAGAGTTACCAAGGAAGAAGAAAATGCAAGCTGCTTCTTCAGACTATTTTTAGTGCCAAGAAAAGAAGGCTCCATCTTATTTAAACAAATAGCACTCCAAAGCTGCTTTCCTCTAATTATATCTCCTCAAGCCCTCCTGGTCGCACTTGTCCTAAAGGATGCATGCTTTCACATTCTCATTGCCATATACCACAAGAAGTATCTCTGGTTTGCAGTGGGAAAGAGAGCAGTACCATTTCACTTCCTTGCCCACTTGATTGTCTACTGCATACAGGAGCATTACCAAATGCCTGGCTGCAGTAGTGACCATTTGCATGACAAAGCACATTCACGTTTACCCTTATTTGAATAATGTCCTCATTCAAGTATTCTTTCTGGTGGGAAACCACAAGGCTTTGGACTCTAGCATAAATTGCTTTAGTAATTTGGGCCTTTACATCAATCTGAAGAGGTCCAGTCTCATTCAAACAAACTGCCTGGTTTTCTAGATGGCATTTTTAAACCTAGACCTACTGAGAGACTTTCTACCAGAGGGAAAGGTAATATCTTTAATACCTACAAATTGCCCTAAAACAGATGGTATCAGCTAGGGGGCTCTTCAGAATGCTAGGCTACAGTGATGCATCAGGAGCACATGCTGTCAGCATTCACTATCCTTTGATCAAGAAATAAATCTCATGCTAGATTGGGTAGCTCTATGTCAACCTGGGAGTGCCCTTCGGAGCACCCAAGCATGCAATAACCCTCACCAGAAACTCTTCCATTCTTGCCTGGGATCATTTCAGATTCAAGGTACTTGGGACCAAGATTTGAGAAAGAAGAATATAAACATAAATGAATTGATGGATGTAATCCTTGCAATTCAAGTTTTCATCCATGTTTGTGAGAAATGTATCTCCCAAATCCTGACAGACAGTACAGCTGTCATGTAATACTTAAGAAGAGAGGAACCCAACTCTCACATTCTGTGCAGACTGGTTATGCAAACAAGAATCACCCAAGGGACATGCATGACTTTCACAACAGCCTATATCACTTCCGAAAAGTGTGTTGGCAGACAGGTTGAACATCTTACAGATTAAACCCTCATAAATTGAGGTCAAAGGGGATGTCTTCCTAGATTTGTTCAGGATGTGCCAGAAATGGACCTTTGTACTTTACCTCTGAATAAACAACTAAGATTTCTGGCAGAAGAAAAGCAACTCCAGGGTCCTGGAAGAATAGATACATTCTTCCTGAAATGGTCATGTCTGTTTCTTTATTCTTTTCTTCTTATACCCCCAGTCTCCAGCGTATTAACTCAGAATCAAAGAGGATATTCTAAAAACCACTGTGATGGCTCCCTTTTGGCCTAGACAGCACTGGTTCTCTCTCCAACAGAAGAGAAGTATAAATGTTGCCTCAAGAGGTGGATCACCTCACTCAAAACAAATCAATCCTTTTGCATCTCAATTTAAATGGTCTAAGACTGACAGCTTGGATAATTCCACCCTGATTCCAAGTAGGCACAAGAATTCCTAGGATGCACTTAACATGGAGGCAAGAAAAACAGATACAAGGAAATTATCCCTAGTGAAATGGAAAATATGTCCTCTCTGGTGCCTAATACTGTATTCGTAAGCTGTGGTGTAGTGGGATGAAGCCTTGACTATAACCCAGGTAACCCAAGTTTAATTAGCAGCTCAGTTGTCTGAAGCACTGGCAGGGGAGGTGTGTGCCTCCATCTTGGGGGGGGGGAGAATGTCTGACACTCAGGATACATGTTGCAGTTTAATTTCACTTGTGGAGACCAGGGAAATGACTGAGAAGTCTTGACTGAAGGTGGACAGTGCATTTTGATTTCATTCCCTTACTGAAGTGAGGGGTGGTCCAGCACTAACAACATTGCAGGGCCCTCCTTTAGAGTGAAACTGGATGCACATAAGGATGGGGAAATGAATTAAAAGCACTCACCCTGAAGAAGTTTAATGCTGTACAAAGGTGCCTCAGTCTCCTTGACCTAATCGAATAAAATGGAGAGACAAAAAAAGGGGGAGGCCCATTGATCAAGAAGAGATACTGGAGGAAGCTGTTGGTCAGTTTTCTGGGAGTAAAAAATAGCATTAAAAAAGTACTGCACTAGTGGCAATGATCTTAGATTACCTATTGGACCTTTTCAAAAGCTCGTCTTTCTTACACTTCATTAAATGTTCATGCTTCCGTTGTCTCAGCCTGACTGCCCATATCTCCCCTTTGTATTCTTAAAGTTTGGTAAAACAGTTCTTTAAAATGTTTTTGCATCATAGACTTCCAAGAAGCAACAATCCAGCACCAGGGTGGCTCAGCCATGTTTCAGAGAAGCTGACCCTAGCCTCATGCGAGCCAGCCACTGCTCCCTTCAGTTCTTATCCTGGAAGACACTGTTATTAGTGGCTGCCACTTCTGTTAGATGGATTTAAGAACTACAAGCTTTGATGTACACGGAACCTTTTTAATGTTCATCAGGGCAAGGTTTTTCCCTCAACAGTTTTTCTTATAAACCTAAAATTGTGAAGATTTGTCCCTGAAACAAATCATTATTTCCTGTTTTTGTTTTCCTAGCTCTTAAAACAAGGAAGATAAACCCTTCATTTATTGGATGTGCACAGGCAACTTAGATTTTACTTGTACAGCTATAAGGAGTTGAGAAAAGTAGACCACCTGAGTGTTTCCTTGGAAAATAGCAAAGAGGGAAGACCAGTCACTGAAGAGACACTGCAGTGCTTGCACATTATATTCGTTACTGCTACTCTAGTTATGGCAAACCTGTTTCCAAACATGTCAGAAGCCTTTCTATCTGGACTTAGTGCAGCCACCTCAGCTTTCCTCGTGGGTTAGAGCTCAGTCAAGCCTAGAAGCAGTTAACTGGTCTTCAGTCCAGTCTCAGTGCAATACAATGTGGGTGCTGCCTCTAGGACTAGGATGGGATTTGCCTCTGACATCCTGCAAGGCTTAATGTCATGAATTTCTTTTTCTTGTTGCCAACCCCATCTACATGATTGCTTTGGAAGTCTTTCAAAGAATGATGACTGCTACAATGAACAGTAAAATTAACATAGCAGAGTTATGCTAGGAACATATACTATAAATTTAGATGTTCAAGTACATTTAGTGTTGCAGTCCAGGTTCCCTGCCACCTTCCTGTCTTTCTTTTCCTTCAGCCGTTAGATTGGTATGGATACTCATGTGATCCAGTTTTCACCTTCCCTGTTGTCTCCCTACCAGACCACCCATCCTGTTTCTCCTTGCTATGCATCCCAGAGAGGGAGACAGTTAACCTGTGGCATGAAGGATTGTCTATTTCTGGCCCTTTTTGGCAGTAGCACTGGGATCTTCTCACCTGGATGTACCAGGGCAAGAAAGATCTGAAGATGGCATCAGCTGGTGTACCTGCCATACCGCCAACATCTTTACATGGCTGTGGGAGGGTGTCAGACAAAACCTTGGAGGAAGATACAGCTGTGGATGGCATGCTCACCTGTTGGGCTACCTGCAGGCAGAATATCTCTAGATAGAAGACAGCAATAGTGAATGTGCTCTAAGATCTACATTAGGTTCATAAACAACTGTACTATATGGCTCCCTTTCCATTCAGTGCACTCTAGAAGTTTATTCCTTAATGTCCAGTAATAGTCGTATTCTTAGTCCTTGACAAAATCAAGTTGTACCCTTACAGCTCAGATAAATATTTAAATCTCTGGAACTTTAAGTGCTTCAAAAAAAGTGTAAATGCCAAACTAATCATTACAGTGATAACATTCATTAGATTTTATGGCTTAAACTGTGTTTTGTAAGCCATAATAAATGCAGTAAATATTAATTTTTAGCACTTTAAAAAAATCAGACCTTGTAAATATCTGACATTTCTTCCAATTAAATTTTTGACATGCATATTTTTTTAACTCTGCTGTAAGATATTTGTAGTAATCATTTACCTTGGAGTTTTCTCCCTGGGCCTCTGCTGAAAATGGGATCCTAGGACCTCAGTCAGACTTTCCTGGTAAACAAATGTCAAATAAATGAATAAATAATTTTGTATGAGGCTAAGCAATTCTGTCTGTGTTCCTTGGTTGAGATCTGTGGAGAAATATGAAAATTATGACAAGGTAAAGGGTTTATTACACTGTGTTGAGTACCATTAATGAATAAATATCCATAACATCACAACATTAAAAGGAAATATTACATATGGATAATGTCTGAATGCAAATGGCAACACCTGTATGCATACAAATAAATTAAAAACCACTCCAGTAAGTTACAAGCATTTGTCTTAATGCACACATTTTCCATAAAAATAAATCTAAACAGATACATATGAAAATGAGTAATGCTAACAGAGGTAATATTAACCAAAACAGAAAGGCTAGCAGAAGCCAATTTACCTTCTCAGCTACCTATGACTCTGGTATAACTGAAAGTAAAAGCACCTAATGTGCATCCATCTTTTAAATATCATTTGTGCTATATATAATTAATGAGATTCAATACAATTCCAGGTTTTGGAATTCCATTTGTGTGCATCAGCATACGTTCTCAAAATCCGGTGCATTAACCAATAACTCAGTCTAATAAGAAGGTGCTCTGTGCAAGTACCCAATAGGTATTGATAAACAGCTCCATATGTAGCACATGCCTGTTATCTTCCAATGATCTGATAACGTGATGCAAGTGCCACTTTTAAATATTGATTTTGATACACTTACAGATCAGATCATTGCTACCTATGAACTGAGTGGGACTTCAGTGAGCAATTTTCAAATCTTACTGCATTTTCTATTGGAGTATCAACATTATCAGGATGGCTACTTCAAGGAGGCTTTGATGTGTCTGGATGCCAAATTGGACTGAAGAGGAGACTACTCAGGTACTGACTGGCTACGCTGGAGTGGAACACTGGTCGACAACCAGGCCAAGGAACTTCACTATTATTGACAGTTGGAACTGGATTGCGAGGGAGCATCGACAACATACGTGAATCTACCAAAGTGGAGTGCAGGTTCACAATTGCTATGATGACCTGCTTCGCGGGGACACAGAGGAGTTTCATCACAGGGTCACCAAGGTGTGGAAACAGCTGTTAGATACTAACAGTAAGTGTTACAATCCTACGTATACCTGAGTATCCCTATGGAATTCAGAGATATAGCTGTGTCCCACTATATCAGATACATGGCTTTTATAACCATTAAGTAGCTGTTCTGACAATTAGCTCATCTGCATAATTAAGAAGGCATGGTGACTACTCTCCATATAAGTATGAGTTCTATTCCCATGCTGTTACTTTATTTACTAATGTTTATGTTGTATCTTTCGGCTTATCCTGGTTAGGGGTCGCCACAGCGGAACTCCGGTCCGCTAATGACTGGCAGCAGATTTTTACGTACCGAGTTGCCAGCTCTGACGCACAACCTTCAACGAAGGTACGCCCATTCATGCATGTCTTCACACAGAAGACTCTTTAGCTGAGAATCGAACAGGACAACTTCTTTCTGTGAGGCGACAATGCTACCGCAGCAGCACCACCACAGTTAATACACATAATAATGAAAATTGTAGCTGTACATCTGTTTTCCAACACATAACATCATTTCTCACATCCACTATAGTCGTTTATCACTGATGCCTATAGTGCTTAGACTGCTGATGACTATGCATTTCATAGTTATCCATTATATTATGAAAGTGTTGACTACTCTACCTGTATTTGTGTGAATAGTAACTCATGAAAACTTCTTTACTTCAATCCTCTTAATAAAGCCAACATTCTTGCTACATTCCCATTTGTTTAAACTAAGAGGAATGCCTGTTCGACTGCTTACTCATATGTTTTCATTTATGTGTTGATAGCAGTTATTTCTTTAGAGTTTAATGGTCAGTAAGTGTCATAAGTTTCCAGTTTCAACCATTATCTACAGGAATACGGATGCACACAGTACTTGTCTGTTAAGAAGAAATGTGCTGCCTGTTGGCTCAGGCTGTAAAGAAACCAGTCAGTATGCTAATATTTTGGTGTACTGTGGGTACAGCTCCACATAAGGAAAACATATCATTATATTGTCATCTTTGTTTATTTCACACATTGTCGAATATTCTTCTCTCTATATAACTGCTTATTGATATTAATGTTTATTTTTCAAGAATACAGATACACGTTAGCTTTGTTTTTCATTGAATTCCTACAAATATCTTCATAATCCATAATGTTATGTTAACAGCATTTCTTTAAGAGCAGAGTTATATGCAAAGCTTGTAGCAGACTATTATACATCTGACAAACATTTTTGTGCAATATGGTATTTTCAAAAGTACTTTCAAGTGTTGTTTTGCATTCACTTCAACAACCACATCTTCATTTTTGAGGGAGTCAGATGGTCAGATTAACAGTTGAAATGCAGATCAGAGGGATACAGTGAGGTATGCATTTAATCTGTGATGTGCACTTTGCCATGGAATATCTGTTAATGTAGTCCTCACACATACCTTACTGTGTCCTCAATGCATAGCACCTAATGTGATACATGACACTGTCTGAGGGATGAAGGTTTTCAATTGCTGTTAGTGGTTGTGACCACAGTATTGACATGAATTAATTATTGGAAATTATTTACCTACTGCCCAGCATGTGTTCCTTTTTTGAAATCCTAAGCCATGATCCATATTAGTTGTCCATCCCTGCACATTCATAACCACAAGTCTTTTCACTGCATTCACAACATACGCTCTAAGGCAAGATGGATTAGCCAGGCAGGTAGGTGTCGGGGTTAGAGTGTGGATGTACATTAGAGATGCAGGTTTGAATCTCATGTCCTCCAATCTTTGCTCAACTGTGTTCAAAGATATAAAAGTGTGTGTGCATAGCATTGCAAATGTATATGGTGATTCTCTGATATTCTTCAAAAGTACATTTTTTATAACCTGATGTGAGGAATACATATCCTTGTTATTTGAGGACTAAATCATTCATAGTTGCACTTTAATTTTTTCAGGCAATGAAGACTCACAATCATGTACTGTGGGTGGATGCATAGGCTTGAGAAGCAATGTAGGGAGAGATGTATGCTGGTTAATTTTTCTGTTTTGTTAAATAAAATTTATTTGATCCTTGTTTCAGGCCCAGTTTTTTTTTTTTTGCATTACCATGTATATTGCTTAGAGTGCTGGAATAGCCATCATACATCAGTAAGGTAAATGCAATAATCCCACTATACCTGTGCTTAGAAGTCTGATTGAAATTCAAATATGTTGAAATATCATTTAGCAGCAAGCTAAGTTTTCTAAAGATAGTTTTTGAAATGTAGGCCACAACCTAAATGACATTTGGGTTTGTGCATCTGTCATACATATTTTGAGGTAGATATTTATACACAAGTGTGTTGTGCTTTGACTGATACTTATGACTGATGTGTTGGTACATTTGTGTATGTGGATGTGTTTCCCAGTGACCATTCTATTGCACACAGCCTCCCTATTCACATATTGAATGGGTGTCTGCTGTGTTCACACTGTCATTTGCAGACTGTTTGGTATGCCCTTCAGTTCAACATTGGTATTGCATCTGCCTACAAGGGTCCCCTTCATATAGTTGCCATTTCATTGACTTTCATATCATCGAGATGACAATGTTGAAAGTTTAAAAACACGAACACCCATAACATCGTATTTTATCTCTGGGTAAGTAACCACTTGGCCACCATGGTGAACTTTGCCCTTTAGTCCATTGTTATGTGATCTCAGAGTTGGTATATTTAGTTAGGGAGGTGTGGGGGTGTGGAAGGTGAAGGCCCCTACTTTGGCAGCTTTAATTTTGTTATATTTCTATTTTATTTGTTGGTTGCCAAGTGATTACTTACCCGCAGAGAAAATACAATGTTCTTGGTATTCATGTTTTTAAATTTTCAGCATTGTCGTCTCAATGATAAGAAAGTTGATTATATGAAGTAGACTCACCTACAACACCTTTGGTGCTTTTGTTACAACATGCATGTATCCTGTGTTTGTGGATACTTGTACAAGCAGGTTTTTCTTTGCACCATTTCATAATCAGCAAGCATCATCAGGATGGTGCATTTTGCAGGCTACTGATTGTTAATAATTGTAGGTAGGTCATGCATACAGTTGTAGACATATCTGTTTGTACAACATATACCAGATTCTCATGCATCACAGGCTGTGACTGTGTTTATGATTGAACATTATAACTGTTTGTCACTGTTGTGTTCCTTATAGCATTGTGGGGTCAGCCATATCTGTCACTTGTCTAGTGTGTAAAAAAAGAGACAATGAAGCAGTGTATGGGTTCAATATAGTTACTGTCCATGAACACATTAGGAGTTGTAGATTAAACACTCAGAAACTCAACTAAATCAGATGATTAGTTAACGCAGAGACTCAATAACTATTTTTAGCACTTTTGTTTCTTTATTATTCAATGGAACTCAGAAAACTTTAATTAAAAAAAAATTCTGTGTTAAAAAAGCCCACCATAAGTTATGTAAACTGGCCAGACCAATCAAAACCTATAAATCAAATTAGTCATTAATATTAATTAACTATGTTTAAAACTATTTAAAAACCAACTTACTATATAATAAAACACCTCTCAGTAAACTCAGTATTAACCGCCTCATAACAATGAACATCATTTAATAATTGGTTAACATTGTTTACATAATCAGATTTAGAGGAAGGAGGACAAGAAGACCTGGTGGTGGAATGAGGAAGTACAGGAGAGTTTACAGAGAAAGAGGTTGGTGAAGAAGAAGTGGGATTGTCAGAGAGATGAAAGTAGACAGGAGTATAAGGAGATGAGGCACATGGCAAAGAGAGAGGTGGCGAAGGCTAAGGATAAGGCATATGAAGAGTTGCATGAAAGGTTAGACACTAAGGAGGGAGAAAAGGAACTGTACCGATTGGCTAGACAGAGGGACCGAGCTAGTAAAGATCTGCAGCAGGTAAGGGTGATGAAGGATAATGAGGGAAACGTACTCACAAGCGAGGAGTGTATGTTGAACAGATGGAAAGAGTACTTTGAGGGGCTGATGAATGAAGAGAATGAGAGGGAGAGAAGGTTGGATGATGTGCAGATAGTGAATCATGAAGTGCAGTGGATTAGCAAGGAGGAAGTAAGAACAGCTATGAAGAGGATGAAGAATGGAAAGGCTGTTGGTCCAGATGACATACCTGTGGAAGCATGGAAGTGTTTAGGTGAAATTGCAGTGGAGTTTTTAACTAGATTGTTTAATGAAATTTTGGAAAGTGAGAAGATGCCTGAGGAATGGAGAAAAAGTGTTTTGGTACCGATTTTTAAGAATAAGGGTGATGTGCAGAACTGTAGTAACTACAGAGGGCTTAAATTTATCAGTCAAAGCATGAAGTTATGGGAAAGAGTAGTGGAATCTAGGTTAAGAAGGGAGGTGATGATCAGTGATCAGCAGTATGGTTTCATGCCAGGAAAGAGCACTACAGATGTGATGTTTGCTCTGAGACTGTTGATGGAGAAGTGCAGAGAAGGTCAGAAGGAGTTGCACTGTGTCTTTGTGGACTTAGAGAAAACATATGACAGGGTGCCTAGAGAGGAGTTGTGGTATTGTATGAGGAAGTCAGGAGTGTCAGAGATGTATGTAAGAGTGGTACAGGATATGTACGAGGGTAGTGGACAGCGGTGAGGTCTGCGGTGGGTGTGACGGATGCATTTAAGGTGGAGGTGGGATTACATCAAGTATCAGCTCTGAGCCCTTATTTATTTGCAATGGTGATGGACATGTTGACAGATGAGATCAGACAGGAGTCCTCATGGACTATGATGTTTGCAGATGACATTGTGATCTGTAGTGAGAGTAGGGAACAGGTGGAGGACACCCTGGAGAGGTGGAGATGTGCACTAGCGAGAAGAGGAATGAAGGTCAGCAGGACTAAGACAGAATATATGTGTGTGAATGAGAGGGAGGATAGACGAATGGTGAGGATGCAGGGAGTAGAGGTGGCAAAGGTGGATGAGTTTAAATACTTGGGATCAACAGTTCAGATTAATGGTGAGTGTGGAAGAGAGGTGAAGAAGAGAGTACAGGTGGGATGGAGTCAGTGGAGAAGAGTGTCAGGAGTGATTTGTGACAGACAAGTACCAGTAAGAGTGAAAGGGAAGGTCTACAAGACTGTAGTGAGACCAGCTATGTTATATGGGTTGGAGACAGTGGCATTGACAAAAAGGCAGGAGTCAGAGCTGGATGTGGCAGAGTTAAAGATGTTAAGATTTGCACTGGGTGTGACAAGGGTGGACAGGATTAGGAATAAGTATATTAGAGGGTCAGCCCAGGTTGGAAGGTTTAGAGACAAAGCCAGAGAGGTAGGATTATGTTGGTTTGGACATGTGCTGAGGAGGGATGCAGAGTATATTGGGAAAAAGATGCTAAGGATGAAGCTGCCAGGTAACTGGAAAAGAGGAAGGCCTAAGATAAGGTTTATGGATGTGGTGAGAGAGGATATGCAGGTGGTTGGTTTGAGAGAGCAGGATGCAGAGGACAGGAAGAAATGGAAACAGATGATCCACTGTGGTGACCCCTAACGGGAGCAGTCGAAAGAAGAAGAATCAGATTTATTCATGATGACCACACTTCCAGTTTTATCAGCCTTCATGACTCATATATTATTGTTATTCCTCATCTGTTCTAACTCTTTACATTCGCTAAGTCAGATTATAAAACTTGGCTTTCTTCCCAATGTTCATTCTCAAATCACTCTCATGTGTCATAAAATACTTGGAGTCTGTTGTAATGAAGGATTGTAGGTATTTTTAACAAAGAACCTATTAGGTTCATTATCTTGAAATGCTGAGATATCTTTTAAAATATACCCCAGGTTTAACTTTATGACATATAGCTTCATATCAATGATAGTTCTAGTAACGTTAGCTTTTTGAGTGGGGATAAATGTGAAACCTTTATTTAGAACCGACAATGCATCATTGGTAAATGTCTGATCACTCAAATTAATAATTATGTCATCTCCAAAAACTGGTATTTCTGCCCCTTGAACTTCCCTTTCCCCCTTTTTCCTCTTCTTTTCTTTTGTCTGGGAAACACTGATGTTTTGGAAGTGTCTTTGTTCGGAAAAGGGGCAGGGGATAAGACAGGTGATGGACCGTAATTATCTTCATGAACATTAGCATCATGATCAGTGTTCATGTTTGTTCCATTGTTTAGGTTATTAGCATGAGAAATATCATGACTACTAGTGTGCACTGAGGGATTGCTTCTGTAACCTAGATAAGCTCTTCCCTTCTCTATAAGCTTCAGCATCCCTATTCAGTTTCCTGTTTAACGGTTAATAATACCTGTAACATATTTGCTGACTTCTAGATTTTTGTTTCATATTTTTGGTCCATTCTTCATAAAACTGTAATTTTCTGGCAAAACATTTCCAAGTCATTAAAGACTGAAGTCAAAAAATAATGACAGACATTTGAGTTTCAGATTTATATCCTTCAGAAAATGCATGCTAATAGAAAACCTGTTGTTCTATCAATTTTCTAAGTTTGTAAGAGCAATATTTAAAAATATTCCCTATTTTTGGGCCTTTCCCCCCATTATTTATGGCTTTGTACATATTTCTTGCCCTAAGAGGTTGACAGGTATGGTCTGCAATGTGTACTGTTCATTTGCGTGGAGCAAAGTTGCATTTCTGTTCTGGCACAAAGAAAAAAGATTTATGTTGCTTTTGGTACTCTCCTTTTGTTACATCCAGCCTGCTGTCACATTTTGGGTCAGTTCTGTACAAATGTCGCACATTTTATATTTTATTCTGTCCATGTAGACTCCTTTCCGTGGCTGTACCAAAAAGGTTTGGAATACAAACAGAACACCAGCATGGAGTCTACATGGTTACTTTCTACCTTGTTGAATTGCTCCGCCAGTTGATTAGCATGTTATTTAGTTGCTTATGTAGCAATTACCATGCCACTATGTTTAACTTTTTTCCACAGGGATGAGCACCTCTACATGGCACTTAGTGAATTCAAATATTCCTGTGGCTTTGTGCTCATTGTGCAGTGCCATGAACATGGTGAAAAACGTGTAGTCTGTATTGAATCCCCCAATATGGTTTACTCTCATTCTAAGGAAGTCTACCCTGACTCCCTCCGAGGATATAGTATTCTTAGGTTGCAGACTCAATACCCTGTTAATGATAGCCTTCCTCCCTCAAGCAACAGTTCTATCACTGTTGACTTTGAGTCCTTGCTCCCCCTACATATTACCTCAGCAAAAGAGATTCTAAGAGCCCTGGAGTACATGGCAGCCACAATACAATGGTGGCTTATGCCAGAAAGCACAAGAAAGATCCAGTGGTACTTGAAGTCCCTTTGGTCTCAGCACTGTCTCCCCCCGGTGGACTTCCAAATCCTTCTCTTGCCATTTCTAATACAAGTGCTACAATGGTGGATATCTGGGATGAAACTCAACACAGGATTTCCCCTCCTAGCATTTATGTCCCACTCTTCCGGACCTACACACAGATTCATCTGACCAGGCCTGGGGTGTGTATGCAGGTTCCACAACAGTTCAGGGACAGTGATCCTGCACAAACCTCAAGGAAGTCATCAAAGTGAAGGAGATGAAAGCCCTCATCCCAGACTTACAGGTGCTCTCTCACCTGTGGATCCCAGGCCTCCCGAAAATGTTTGTAGACAACACTTCATTCTTGTGGTACACCAATAAACAGTGGGGCACCAAGTCTTACCAGCTGTGCAGGTTAGCTCTGATGGCACATATGCCTACAGGCAAATTACATACATTCAAAGGACAATATCCTTGCAGACATTCTCAGGAGATCCACAGAAAACCCTCCATGAATGGATGTTGCACAGAGAGTCTTTCTGGAGATAGTCCACAAATGGAGTGCACCTCAAATAGATCTTTTTGCCTCCAACCAGAACAGACAATTCAGACTGTTTTATTTCTGGATTCCTTGTCACCAGACCATGAGGATGGCTCTCATAACTGGAGGAGAAGTTCCTATATGCCTTCCACCTGATTCCAAAGGTTCTCCAGAAGATCCAGGGGGAGAATTTCAAAATCTTGATGAGGACTGCTATTTGGTGGGTATACCTACTATTCTGTCACTTATGTACGAGTTACTTAAAAGTGGCCTAGCCTACTCCTCCAGCAAAGCTCACTTATCTGCTATCTGTACTTGCCTGGCTTTATATCCACCTTTGTTCTCTAGAATTGAGGTCAAACAAATGTAAAAAGGAGCCCTTCACCCAAATCCTCCCAAGAAGGCTATTCCCCCTCCCTGAGATCCGAATTTTGTTCTGGAAAAAAAGCTTTAGCTTCACTAAAATTCTGTACCTGGAAATCAGTTCTGCTGGTCACTCTTACCCTGCTAGAAGAGTTTCAGAATTGCAGGGTCTTATGGCAATCACTCCTTTGCTTATCTTCCATAAGAATAGGGTTTTCTTAAGGGCTAAGCCCTCCTTTATGCCCAAAGTGATAAATTAGCTGTTTCTGAACTAATCTGTTAATTTGCCAACCTTTTTACCTAATCTGCAAAAGAAAGGTGAGAGAA
The DNA here is from genome assembly GCF_019279795.1 of Protopterus annectens. Lineage (NCBI taxonomy): Eukaryota > Metazoa > Chordata > Ceratodontiformes > Protopteridae > Protopterus > Protopterus annectens. The sequence goes on along the minus strand of NC_056731.1, from coordinate 1,752,117,544 downwards.
TCCTTCACTCCTTGGATGTACACGGCAAATAAAATTTTACCTGGAATAAGCTAAACCATTCAGAAGTCTGATCACCATTTTGTCTCCTTCCAAGAGGATAAGTTGGGAAGCCCTATTTCTAATCAGACTATCTCCAACTGGTTTATTAAGTCTATTTTTTTCTGTTACATCTTCTATGGAAAAACTCTGCCAGACACAATCAAGTACCATTTCACCAGAGCAGTTTCCTTCGCTGGTGTCTTCTTCAAATTCCATATCCATCCTGGAGTCTTCCAGTTGTACCTCTGTTCATACTTTCACCAAACAGTACAGAGTAGTTGCTTTTTATAGACCTAGGACCTCTTTTGTTAAAGCTGTTCTCTTAGAACTGGTAGACATCATCCCTTTACCTAATTCTACCTCCCTCAACAACTGTTAACTTTGGGAGTCACCCACAGGTATTGGAGTACTGCAGCAATGATCTAAGGAAGGTCATAGTATAGTTGTGTAAGAACTCCTCATAACAGTAGATGTCCTACCAATCAGTGTTGCAGTACTGATTCCCTCTGACCTTTCCTGTACTTTGTGGACTGAAGTAGGCTGTTTCTTTCCTATTCTCTTACCTAGATGTTTATTTTGTATGCTCCTTTTACTCAGGCCCCCTCAAAGGTTCTCATGTGGAATGATAGTCTGAGGATCCTAAGTGCATACATGTGCTTATATATTCCTACACCCATGGGCTGAGGTTGTATGCCAGATGTACTGAGTGTCAAGAAAGTTATTTGGCTTTTGTACCCCAACTGGATGTCAGGTTACCCTTGGAAGGATAGCCCACAAATATTGGAATACTGTAATACATGATCAGGAGGACATCTACTATTTTGGTAAGGTCTTACACAACTGTACTTTCTGGCTCATGACATGTGTACCCCTGGCTGCCCTAACACATCTGGAGGCAAACAGTGAGATTTCTGTATGTGGTACTGACCAGGCCTTTCAGGGACCTGAAAGCAAGGTAGTCGGGTCACTTGTTAATTACTGACTTACAAACTTTGCATTTTCTTCTACAACTTCAAATGGATTCTTTTGCCAATACACCATTAGTTCTGGTGAGTCAAGACTCCCACTATTCTGGTTGCTGAATGTACTCCTTTCCACAGAGATGAACTTCTGTATAGTCACATCAGAAGGCTTCTACCTGGGGACTTGGTGACAAGTCTCCCCAACATTTGCCTGTGCTTCTACTTTTGATTACTGTAACAAAATCACATCCCCGAACAAGAACAAGAAATTTAAGATTTCTACTCTGGATTTCTTGGAGTTAGATTTGGATGATGAGCAAACTGTGTTCTCAAGTTAACCCACTCCCTCTGATAAAGATTTAATTTGGAGAGATGCTCCATTTGATGATGGAATTTGAAGTGGTATTAGATTCTTGTAAGAGGGGGGTTGAGAAAGTTAGGCTACTGTCTATGCCAACTGTGTTCCAAGCTGGTGAGAACATTTTTAAAATGGCACATTTAGAACCAGATTCTCTACCCTAAGCCCTTAAAAGTGCAAATATCTCTATAAAAACAATGTGGCTAATCCAGCAGTGGTCTCTCTGGATGCAGACAAGGAATGTAAATTTGGTTCAGGCTCGCTAACTGGATGATATACATTTGGCTATGGCCTTTCATCTCCATCTTGCTGTGCTGTGTGAAGAATGTTGTAAAGCATGAGAAATAAAGGAACTTGTGTTATATGAGAGTGGAGGAGAAGGACATAGGAAATCATCATATCCACTGTTGCAGTGTTCAGTATTTAAAATACCCTGCTGTGCTGGTAGCCAGTGGCTGGACCCTCTTCATAAGTTTTTCTCTCCCATATGGCCTTAGTTGATGTCCTGTTTCCAGTATTAGGACATCAGAAAGTTTAAAGGATGTGTTGGACAATGCAATCACTGGATTTTTCTTGCTGTGTAGTCGCATTTGCATCTCATTACTCAAGTAATCCATTAATTCAAACGAGAGTGGCAAGCTAGACACAAGAAGAAGTGACAGCTGTGACTCAGATTGATTGCCCCTCCTCCCCAAGCCCACCTTAACCTCCGCTATCTCCCCTTCCCTTCCCAGAAAATATGGAGAAAGCTTGTCTGTACTTTTAAGCGGTAACTAAAGTTTAAAAAAAAAAATCAGAGTTTTACCATCAGTTTCCTAGAGCAAACACAGTTAATTTCTTAGGTAATCAGGATCATGCTATACACAAGGACTGTAGAAAAGTGTCCCTGAGAGAGAAAGGAAAGCATAATGGTTTATTTCAGGGTGCTACTGGCACCAAAAAAAATGTCAATAGGAAGACCTAACTCATTCCTTATCTAAACCATTTTCTGAAAGCACCAAAATTCAAAATGTTTATGCTGCAGGGGACTGCTACCTCTCATTTCTTAAGGAGCATTCACGATAACCCTTGACTTATGGATGCATACCTTCACATTACAGTTAAAGGAAGTTACAGAAAATTCCTCAGATTTGCATCAGGGAGACTTTATTATCCATTTAAAGCCTTGGTTTTTAGTTTGTCTTCTGTGTCCAGAGTATTCTCAAAATGTCTGCCTCCAATGTTAACTTTCTGCTGGACAAAATGCATGTAAATCTTCCTTTACCTAGATGATTGCCTCATGATATTAGGGTCCTACCAATGTGGAGTGATTTCTGCACTAAAATATTTTGTGGATCTCTGACTGTAAACAGAGAGAAATCCTCCATCATACCTTCCCAGATTGTGACCTTTCTGGGAGTGACCCTAGTCATGGCAGAGTACAGGGACCTCCCGTCAGAAAGAAAAGATCACAAAATACCTGCTGTTATGACACATGGTAGCATGCATGATGATGGTGCCTTGGGCACACCTGCTTATGAAAAGGCTTCAATGGCACTTTAGTTGGGCAAATGTAGCCAGTACCTCTTCCCTTTGAAAATGTTATTCCTCTGCTGCCATGTATCAGAAGCAAAATCTAATGGGGATGCCAGCATTGCTTCATAAACAGGAAACAGCCTTTGGTAAAAGAAGTATTCTATGACACTGACAACAGATGCTTTTGACACTGCTTGGTGAGCCCATATGAAGGGTCTGCTGATCCTGGAGGATTTGGCAGCACAGTGAGGGGCAAACACATCAACATACAAGAAATGATGGCCCTCACCCTTGTTCCAAAAGTCTTTCTCCCAAATAAGTTAGACTGAGTCCTCCAAGACCAACTAACAACATAGTGATGTGGTGCATAAACACGATGGGGAAGAGACCCACCCCTACCATCTATGCATATTAGCCATGCAGTCTTGGGAAACAGCATTGCAAAAGGGAATGTCTCTCTGAAAGCAACATACATTACTTCAAACCACAGTGAAATAGCAGACAAGCTGAACAGAGCATATGCAGACCCACATGAAGGGATGGTTTGCAGGGACAGGCTTCTAGGTCTAACAAACAGGTGTGGGGTGCGCCACTGGTAGAACAAATTTACATCTCATCTGAACAGGTAGCTGAGACAGTTCTGCTTGAGGTTAGCAACTCTAGGAGCCTGGATGATGTATGCCTATTCCTTGGATTGGATAGTTTGTTTTCTGTATGTCTTCCCTTCCATAATCTTGATCCCCTGGGTCTTGACAAAAGTGCAGGAGTTGGACAGGCTGAAAATGATCCTCATAGCTCCCTTTTGAACAATGAAGCACTAGTTCCCTCCTGTTCTATATGGCAAAAGGAATATATGAAGAACTGTTTTCATTATCTCTGATTCTGTAATTCTGGGAGACCAGTAGAATAGTACCCACTTCATTTATACCTCATACAAATCACTGAGAGCTCTGGCAATCCAGTAAATAGTTTTCTTTACTATAGGAAGCTGTGCTTCACTGTGAATGTGTACTATTATATTTTGTTAAAGATTATTGTTCTCGGCAATACTGTTTTGAACCTTTAGTTGCTTAAACCATTAGTATATCCAAGTTTAAGCTTGTGTCTTTGAATATGATGTTCAGTTTACATGTTAGTTATTATGCTTTTGATGTTTTAGTTATTGTTTTTAATTTAATAAGTCATTTTAGTCTAAGCAGACTACTGTAGGTAGCTGTGTAATGTTCATCGTTTCATCACTGTTGTAGTAGCATTAGCTATATTGGTTATATCATACAGAGGCTGTAACAGCTGGCCAGGAATCAAACCTTAAGGTCATTTTCCACATGCCTAAACCACTGATAGCTCAAGCAGAGCTGTACAAAATCAGTGATCTGGGTGCTAAGCCTTCAAAGCTTTCTTGCCATTAAAGAGAGCTTCTCTTGCAGGCTTTTGAGGAAAGACAGTCAGCTAATATTCATCTATTGCTAGGTAGATAAGTTCCCTTTGGGGTAGAAACTTTCCACAGTTTATTTTATGACAGAATATTCAGTTTTGTGAAATCATTTGTTTTATGCTAGGATTTTTGTGTTTGGACTGCCACATCACATTTCAGTCAGTTAGTAGACTGTGGTTCTACTTTTTAATTTAGTGTAAAACCTGTCAAAAGTACTATTTAAAATATATTTTTTTTTTTGTGAAGGAAATATCCATTTAATTGATTTTAAGTGCTGGGTTAAGTGCATGTTGTGCTTGTCACGGTGTTTTATATTGAAAACACTACTTTTTTTTGATAAGTACCTTTTTACTGTCAGTGGTATGCAGACTTCAGGTTTAATTTTTTGCTTTACCATGGAGCAACTTAGACAGCCGCTGCGGTGCAGCGGTAGCATTGTCGCCTCACAGCAAGAGGTTCTCCCATTCGATTCTCGGCTGGAGCGCCTTCTGTGTGGAGTCTGCATGTTCTCCCTGCAGTCGAGTGGCATTTGAAAGACATGCGTGAATGGACGTGCCTTTGTTGAAGGTTGGGCGTCGAGCTGGCACCTCGGCACCATGAAAATCTACTGCCAATCATTAGCGGACCAGAGTTCCACTGTGGTGACCCCTAACCGGGAAAAGCCGAAGGAACAACAACCATGGAGCAACTTACAGGCTCCTTCTTTCTTCAGCCTCCTAGCTTTTTCCAAGATGGCTGCTTTTCCTGAGCGCTCCGCTGCTGATACAGCTTATTATCATAATGAATTTAAAATTAACTCAGTTTCTGACTCTAAAAGTAAGTCGGACGATAGTTTAAACTCTTCTGATCCAGAAAATCGAAAAATGGAAGGATGTAATGAATTCAAACAAGTGGATATCAGAGTTGTGTTGGACTGGGCCGAAGAGATGGATCTGTCAACTTTAACTGCCATGGAAACATTTGAAATGCAACTGAATTCCATACATGATGCTGTCCCTCTAGAAAATGAAGGTAGGACTACAATGGCTAACAAATCTTTAACAGACTCACAGTCAATTAAAAATGTTATAAAAGACAGTAATTTACACTTGTATAGGGAAAAAACAGCTTTAGAAGCTGAAATCACTTCAGGATGTATTCCCGCCAAAGCCAGAGCCGCAGACAATCGCGAAACTGCGAGTACTGCCGCTTCCCATAACATAATTCCCTCTGAGGAAAAAAAGGAAAGGGCAAATGTTAAAAAGTATTCAAATGAATCAGAAATAGAAAATACTACATTAATCAAGGTTAAACAGTCTGCTTTTAACAGTAGTGAGCTCACTTTTACACAGAACATGTCAGGGAAAAAGCGCTCAACTCTAAGCGCTGATAACAATATAAATGACAGGAAAAAGCATAGAAATGAGACAAGTGAATCTGTGTTAACACCTGCAAATGTTTCAGATATAATAATTGATAAACAGACACTTTCAGGGAAAGATAATGGACTTAACAAAGAAAGTAAAAAGAGCGCAGAAGTTGATTCTAAAGGCAGGACTGTTCCTGCTAAAGCAATCCCAGATCCTGACAGAAACTATGTGGGTGCGCTTAAATTGAGAATGCAGGATTCGGGAACGATAATTAAAAGGCCACGCACAGTACCTAAGCCCTTGATAAGGATAGTGACTTTATCTTCAAATAACTTAACCAAAAAAATAATATGGAATGACTTGATAAAACCTATTGGTCTGTCACCAAAAGACATTTGTGCCATTATTCATATAGGGACAGAAAGCCATGCAGATGTTATATTTGAAACAGCAGAAGCTGCGCACATTTTCCATACAGCTTTTTCACTTAAACAGCAAAATAAGCCATCTCCCTGGTGTGAGTACCAATTATCCAAACTGGACATCAATTTAAAGAAAAAAATAATGATTCAGTTTAGAACTATTTTTGCCACAGAAGAAGAAATAAGAGAATACTTAACACAACACTGTGCTGAAGTGTATGCAATAAACAAACATCTAGAGAAAGATGCAGAAGGAATATGGGATGCTTCCTGGGAAGTGTGGGCGGCTTTGCATGTCAAAGAAAAAGGTGTACAACATTTGCCAGGAGTTTGCTTTATATCTGGTCAAAGGGGAACATTAAAATATGCAGGGCAACCTAGATCTTGCTACTTTTGATGGGGATTTTTCACATATAGTCACTGAATGTCCTCTAAGAAAATGTACCAAATGTGGATCAAAAGAGCATTTTACCAGATCCTGTACAACCAAATGTCAGCACTGTGCAGGAGAGCACAAATGGGAAGACTGTCCAACTTTTTTTACCAAATCAACAGAAATAGATTTAACATCTAAAGAAACTGAACTGCATTTGGACACTTTGAACCACCCTATTTCTTCTGTTTCTTCTTTACCTTGTTCCCTGGAAACAGGCACATTAGAGAATGATAATGGTGGCTCAAGAAAAGAATACACAGGAAACTGCAAAAACAGAGACATTAAAAGAGCAAGAACAACAGATGGACATGACTTGTGAAAGTATAAATATTGACCCACCAAACCCGGTGATAAACAGGGCAGAGATTCAGGACAAACAAACAGGCAAAGACTCTGTGCACATAAATCCTTCTAACCCGGTGACAAACTTAAGGTCCCTTAAACATTCGGACAACACACAAATTAAGGTAATAACTGATAAACCACCTACAGTTATTAAAGGGAAGCAGAGCAAAATAAGGTCTATATCACCAGATTCAGCTGCACCAAACACAATTCACATAGATGATGACACTCTTAATTCAGATACATCTGAAGATGAGTCAAAAAATCATTATTTTCAAATAGTACTAACAAAAAAAAACATACCTTTACATGGGATAAGGTAACAAGCAAAAATGCCAAAGGTAAGCAAAAAGATTTACTAAAGTCAAAAGGCAAACAATCTATTAGCAATGGTTGATTTTTCCATTCTGTTTTGCAACATCAACAGTATGCTATCTATATACAGAAGGTTATTGATTTTTGAATGGTTGGTGATGTTGAAATATGACATGATCTGTTTATTAGACACTGGTATGTTAACAGATGAACAAATGATGCAATTTAATGTATTATGTGCAAAACAAACAGTATGGTCTAAAGGCACAGATAGACATTCTGGCATTCTATTCATAAACAATTCTAATAATCTAATTATTTGTGATGTTTTACATCTAATACCAGGTAGACTGTTATTGCTGGACATTAAAATACAAGGTCAATATGTTAGACTGTTTCTGATATATGCCTATTTAGAAGCAACATAGAGAAGTAAAATGTTTAACTTGATACAGCCATATTTATTAATTGATTACCCAATTGTTTTTTGTGGTGATTTCAATTCACACTTAAATGAAGGGGGTAAAAGCAAGAATAAGGATGTGAGAGATTGTTATAGAGTAATGAATACAGCGTCATTACAAATTATACAACCAAATGATTACACGTACTTCCATGGTTCAAGTACTTCTACAATAGATTACTGTTGGCACTCAATGACACTTATGTGCAATAATCATACATCTGAATTTTTACCATTCACAGATCACAAATGCATGTCTTACACTTTTGGAGTTAATACGGAGAAAAGTAAAGGTAAAGGGTTTCCCAGATTAAATAATTCTTGTTTAAACACAGAAATGGAAAGAGATAGTAGAAGAATTATGGCAAGATCACACCACTTTAAAGGAAATATATGACTCAAAATCACAATGGTGGTTAGACTTTAAAGACAAACTCTTAGATAGGTACAAATGGTATATGACCTTTTATCACAAAAGACTTAAAAAAGAAACATCAGAAATATATACATTATTTCAGAAACATGTTAAATAAGGATGCAAGTAAAGCACTACATTACTTAAGAAAGTTGCATCAATTAAATTTAATAAGAGTAATTACAAAACTAACTAATTTAAAATTCTCATTAATAGGAAGAGGAGAAGACATACTGCCATACATTGGCAAAAAAATTCTAAACAAAGAATCCAGCATATACTGTTTGAGAAATAAAAAAGGGAATTTAGTTAATAGTAAACTGGACATTTTAGAAGTAGTAAATCAATATTTAACAGATTTATATAAAGGTAAGTAAACAGAGTCAATAATCTGGAACATTCCTAAAATGTCAAAAGCTTTCTCATCACATTTAGATGCTCCCATACAGTTAACAGAAATTAAAAATGCAATTTCCAAAATGACAAAAAAATACACGGTTTCAGGGAAAGATGGAATTACATACAATTTTTATAAAATGTTAACAGAAAATCAATTACAAGACATAGTTGCAATTTTTAATGAATGGCTCATGCAAGGGATTAACAATAAAGAAATTTTAAACATTGCTCTACATTTTATTTGGAAAAAAGGAAGCAAAGATCTATTATCAAACTGGAGACCAATTGCTTTATGCAATACAGACTACAAATTATTCTGCAAAATACTACAAGAGAGACTTAGTAATAAAATGCATTACTTAATAGATTTGAATATTTTTGGTATACCAGGCAGATCAATAAGAGAACTTTTGCACATTCTGAAAAACATAACTAAATATGTACAAAAGTCATCTTCAGCTGTAATTTTGTCATGCGATATAAGCAAGGCTTTTGATAATATCTCACATAAAACACTAGCAGATGTATTAGATCAGTATGGTTTTGGATTTCTCTTCAGGAAGTGTATCAATTCAATCCACAACAACACACAGATAATTCCAGTGATCAATGGATGGACAGGCAAAGTAGTAGTAATGAAAAATGGGATAAGGCAGGGATGTCCACTTAGTACTTATCTTTTAGCCCTGATGACAGGAGCTATTTTTTTCAAATACAGAAGTATAACCAAAGTCTCTCCTTTTTCCTTTTTATGCCAGAATTTTGAAGTTCCAAAAATATTCTTTTACGCAGATGATATAACTATTGTAGCAGAAAATCACAAAGCTTTAGAGACAGACTTAAACATTTTAAAAGGAATAATAAGGAATATAGGATTACAATTCAATACAGACAAATTCATGGGATACACTAATAATACTGACAATACACATCACTTAAAAGATGTCATCTTTTCACAAAATGGTATGCAATTACTGGGAATTCCATTTGGCAATGAACAATACATAAATACCAAATGTAGAGAACTATTGGAAAAAACATGTAATAAGCTCAAGTTTTGGAATACATTTAACTTATCCTACATCAAAAAAGTTTACTTACTTAATGGCTGTTTTCTCTGTAAACTAACATACACTTTTGCAATACATTTTTTTCCAACACAATGGAGCACGTATTTATTAAATGCAATTTTTAGATTCTTCTGGAGAACACATATTAATCCAGTCAAAAGGGGAATTCTATATGCCAGCAAACATCAAGGAGGTTTGTCTTTGATACATCCAACTTTGTTTCTCCAGATAACATATTTACATTTAGTTTTTCAGTTTTTAAAGAAATAAGCATGTTCTTTAGCAGGAAGAATGCTATCATTTCTTGACAATAGATTTTGGTCAGCCTGCAAGGCAGGCAAGAGAATAAACATTAACAACAGCAATGAGTATAAAGACATTCAAATGGTGGTTTTAAGACACAGAATGCATACACTTAATGCACAAGATACACCAAAGCAATGGTACAAACAAACATTACAGAGTTACTATTTAATCAATGCTTTTGAAAGTTATACAGTTTTTAGATTAAATGGTTTAAAAAATAGATTTGCATTAACCAGGAAAATCCCACAATGGGGAGACTTTATTTGGCGCTGTAGCCTTAACAAACTGCCAATAAGAGCTGCTTTTGTATATAAGGACCTTGACTATAGAAAATGTATAAGGAAAGAGTGCAATGATTTAGAGACTGCTGAACACATTTTCATTAAATGTCATAGAGTTAAATTATTCTGGTTGAAAGTTAAAGAATTGTACTCTGTTTCACATCTTTTTCCCTTGTCTATTGAAAAGTTCTTATATGCTAACTATAACCAGTATTGGAACACAGAAATAAAAAGAACAGACTTATTTCTACTAGTGGCAATGCATATCCTATGGATGGCTAGATGCGTGGAGGCGAGAAATGGAAAACCCTGGTCCACTAGACTTATGTTGCAAAGACTAAAAGAAAATTTGAGTTGCAGACAATGGACAATGAATACAACTGACAATGACAAGATAAACAATTTGTAATATAGTTTTTTCATTAATCTAATATAAAATGTATATAATAGAAATGTTTTAAAAATTGTTACTGATTTTCTTATATCTAAATTCTTTTAGTTAAAATGTATTAATTACTCACATGCCATTTATGTAATACTGCAATAGATCATCTTTGTACATATTTGTAAATAGTTATACATATATTTTTTCAATAAAAAATTGATTAATCCTTCTTTCTTCTTTTCTCTGGCCAAAAAAAGAAAAAAATATCCAGAATCCTTTGCCCCTTCAGCAAGCACTGACTTTTCCTCAGCCACGGATGGGTGATTCTGCTGTGAATATTTCTGATTCCTCAGACTACTCATCTTCTTCCTTGGTTTCCTCTGATGTAGTCCCTTCAGCCACAATGCACCAGGGGTTAGACAGGTTTTCTGCAGCTGCTGCAATGTCCTTATTGGGCATGGGAAAACTACTCTTGTCAGTCTCTAAGGAAGGATCAGGAGATGCTTCTCAGCCTAGCCAGACTGGGATGCCTGTTCTCCCAGATGATTTTCCTGTTAGGAATCATTCTGCTTCTATGCAAATTCCTGTTAAAAAGAAGCAGAACAATAACATCTGTCTTGTCCTGTCTCAGTTACTTTAGACTGGGATGATTTATTGGGTGTAGCTCAAGGCTTGAACACTGTCATTCTGGTTTTACTGCTAAAAGGAATTCTTCATTTTCTGAAGTTCCCCAACATGATGGGCAGGAAAATGAGTGTGACAGAACAACTGTTTTTTCTCCTTAGGTGATTGATTCTGATGAGATTATTTCTTCTATATGTCCCTTGGAAGAATTTTCTTTTTTCAAATCATGTCTAGGATGGGGTCTATATTATATCCTTGAACGCTTAAAAAAGCGAAAGCTGATTGATCAAACTTATTTTCGCGAAACTGCAAAATATCGAAGCAGCAGAAACTAAATTTTTTTCCTAGGGAAAGAATTCGGTTGTCCGTTTCTGTTGCTTCGGTATTGGCAGTGTTATGGTGGAAAGTTACCGGTCGGATTCAGGTAAGTGTGCGATTGTGTGGATGTGAGTGTTAGGGTGATTTAGGTGAGTTACGGTTAGGGCTTGGGTTAGGTGTGTGTGCGATTGAGTGGACATGAGGGTTAGGGCAGATTTAAGTGAGTTAGGGTTAGGGAGCGGGTGAGGTGAGTGTGCGATAGTGACGGACCTTAGGGATAGGGTTTGGGTTAAGGTAAGTGGGTAGTTAGTGGTGTGTGCATAGTTTAGTGTAGGGTTAGGTATCAGATTTTAGGTGTGTGTGTGTGGATTTCTGTTTGTTTGCTGTGCTTGTGTTGTGTGTATGTGTTTTGGATCAGCGATTTTTTTCCCTGGGAAAAAAATCGCTGATCTGACAGTTCGAGATTGTAAGCTTTCGCTTAAATTAGGTCGATCAATCAGCGTTCGCTTTTTTAAGCTTTCGATGATATAATATAGACCACTAGGATGAATCAGTGGTTTCAATGTGAGCATAATGAAATTCCAGTTTGTTTGAAAAAAATGTTTTTTACAGCTAATTCCTTGACCAGCTCCTATTCCTCCCGATGTTCTTCATATGGACCACAACAGCATTAGCCATGGTGATATGGGTTATATCTTGCATAGGATATAGTAGCCGTCCCACTCCCAAAGCTTCAGGGCACCTTCCACACAACAAAAATGTTAGCTCTAACTAAGATGACTAAAAAATCAAGTTTGGGTGTCAAGCCCTTTAGAGCTTCTCTGTCGCTGAGAAGAGGACTCCTCTGCAGGCTTTCGAGGATCGAGGGCCAGCTAATACTGTTCCATTGCTGGACAGATACGTTCTCTTCAAGGAAAAACCTTCCAAGTTACCTTTCTAATTGTTAACAGCTACTTTTTGTGAAAAATGCATACTGTTAAACTAGAAAATGTATTTTTCTTGACTGTCTCGTTACTTTAATGTACCTCTAAACTGGATTGCACTTTTTTACTTTTGTGTTAAAAAGCTCATAGGTTCATAAGTGTTTACTAGGCTAATGAACACAAGGGCCTTTTTAAGCCTTGCCATGCATCAAAAATCTCTGACAAGTTCTGATACCCTTGATAAGTGTAAGCAGGGGCTTGAGAGACAAACCATTTACAGGTTGCCTGTGTTCATTAGAGACATAGGTGCCAAACCAGGGATGAATTTCCTGTACCCCATCCAACTGTCCAGGTTGCACTTGAATTGGGTTAGGGAAGAGCTCTGCTTTGCATGGATAGGGAGCCTGTTCCATAGATGGTGTAGTCTCTGGGATACATACCTATCTCTCCAGCAGGTCTCACTTATATCACAAGCAAGGTTTAAGTCTTAGAATGGGTAATTCTGGTGATGTTTATTTTGTGGATATGCAGGAGGTCCATCAGAGTGGGGTCTGAATATGTCCTGTATGCCAAGCATAGATCTCCCCACAAAAGCCTGTAGGAGACAGAATACAGGGATAGGGCCTTGAGGTGGTCTGCATAGGACATTTTACTTATGCCCTGTATTCCTTTAGTGAGGCACCTCTCTGGACATTCCAGTTGTTGGATATGCCTGGTTAGGTACATACCAAAGGGGGCATTGTACTCAATGATAGGTCTAATGAATGCCGAATACAGTGGAGCAATGACTTCCTTGGACTTAGATGCCATACTTGGGTTCCTATTACATGAACAAACTTTTCAAAGTTCGAATGTCATATGGTCGACACCATATGATCAAACTTTGAAAAGTTCGAAGGTTAAAGGTAATGGCGCTGTACGGTGCAGAATGGGAGAATTTCTCTTTTCAGCACTGAAGTGCAATCTTGGAGTTGGTATATATAAGTAGGGGGGTGTGGGTGTGCAGGGGGGCTTGCCCCCCCCCGCTCGGAGCATTAAGGTAAGTTTTATTTATTTTTTTGATGTTTTATTATATGTTCGAAGTTTCAAACTTCGATCATATGTTGTCGAACATATGGGATTCGAAGTTTTGAAACTTTGAATATATAATATAGACCCACCATACTTTTGTTTATAAGCTGCGCAACATAGAATGATTTCCTTACCATTGTAGACATGTGATGGTCAAAGGTTAGATTACTATCTATGTCTGTCCCTAAGTCCCCAACTACTGGCTCAGCTCTAAGGGGTGTGTTGTCAATATGATAGTTACCAAAAAAGGATTACTTCCCAGAGGATACTATTATGCATTTCTTGGCATTTAGTTTTAGTCCATGGCTCTGACACCAGATGTTTGTCTGTGTCAGCCTCTCCTACAGAACATCTCTGTCAGTGTGAGATTCAATGACAGCTTCTAATTTTCAATCATCTGCAGATTTAGAGACCACTGACATTGACTTCTGAGAAATAATTACCAAAAAGAAGCAGTCCAAGGACTGATCCCTGAGGGAATCTACTTGTGACTGGCCACTTTGTAGAGGTGGACTTCCTAATTCTAACTTCCTGGGTCCTGTCTGTGAGCCAGTTGGCTATCCACTGGGTGATATACGGGGTTGTACCTAACCTCTTGAGTTTGTCAACAATGCCTGAGTGGGGTATTGTGTCAAATGCCTTGGCCAGGTCAAGGTAGGGAGTGTGAACAATTTTGCCCTCGTCCATTGCTTTGGTGACCTTCTCAAAGAAGTCCACCAGTTAAGCAGGTGTGATCTGCCCTTGATGGCAGCAAACTGGGTTGGGTCCAGTGTCTGGAGGTTTACTATATCTCTATTGATCATCTCCATGATAATTCTTTCCATGGCTTTACATATAGGGCTAGTGAGACTTATGGGTCTGTAGTTTCCAGGGTCTGTAGATGGCCCACCTTTGTGCAGGGGGATGACTGTTGCCTTTCTCCATTTATGAGGCTTGAAGCCTGTTTGGAAGCTACAGTTAGATAGTAATTCCAGAGGCCCTGATAGGTCATGTTTAATGCTATTTAGAAGGCATCCTGGAATACTGTCCGGGCCCATTGATGCAGTGTTCTTGGTTTTAGGGAGGGCATTAAGGACCTGTTCCCTAATGATAGTAGGGGGAGTTACTTGGTTTTAGAGAGGGCATTAAGGACCTGTTCCCTAATGATAGTAGGAGGAGTTATATTTGATGATATTTCCTGAGGGAAGGTTGAGGAGGAGAGATGGGTAAAGTTGGAGCTGAATTTATCATCCAGGAGGTTTGCTATATCTTCTGGCTCAGCATAGGTGGCTCCATTTACAATGAGCTCTGCACACAATTGTGTATTGCCTTTGAGGTTGTGGACACAGCTAAATAATGCTTTGTGGTTGTCCTTGGTCTGGAAGGCCAAACTTACCTCGGATTTGGCTTTGGTAGACTTTATTTATCCTCTGAGTTGTTAGTTCAGTTTGATGAGAGTACTTTTATTCTGCTGGGTGCTGCACCTCCAATTTTTGCCATGATTTTCCTCCTGTTATACAGCCTATTGATTTTGTGGTTCCATCAGGGTGGCTTGTTGTTTGGGTTAGTTCTGTGCTTCTTCCTGGTGGGTACAGCTGCCTCTATGCATCTATTAACATGCTTCTACAGGGTCTCTGTGAACATTTCTGCATAGGCAGCAGTGTTCTCAGAGTTTATGGGGGCTTGAAATTTTGCCAGATTCTCACTTAATAGCAGGAGGTTAACCTTAGAATAGTTTCTGAATATTCCAGGTTTAGCTGGGGGTCCAGATTTTATTTTTACTTCAAAGGAGATCATTTTGTGGTCTGACCATACCAGCGAGGCCATTACAGTAGGGGGTGTGCAGCACTGTCCCATATTAATGAGGACCAGATCCAGTATGGTTGCACTCCTGGTTGGTGTATTGACTGTTTGGTCCAGGGAATTTGTGTTTACAAAATCCAGGAATCTCTGTGCATGTATGTTTGGTGTCGCATAGGATTCCCATTTAATAGTGGGGTAATTAAAGTCACTCATGAATATGGTATTGGGCTATATGGTTAGTGTTTCTAATAAGTTTAAGTACATGGTATGGGTTTCCTGGATCATAGAGGGGGACCTATAGCTTGCAAGGAAGTGATACTGAATTTTGCCTATGATGATTTTAACATGGAGCAGATCAAGCACATTGCCCTGTTTCACCAGCCTTGAAGTAAATTTATTTTTCATGTAAATAGAGACACCTCCACCTTTAGTCCCTGCCTGTGAAGTAGTTGACCTAAGTGTGTGGAAGGCATTATAACCTTGCACTGTTGGTGTGCTCTTCATGTTTTTAAACCATGTCTTAGTAACCACACAGACTTCAGCATTCTCTAGGGTAAAGAGAGCTTATAGGGAGTGGAGTTTTTTTTTTGTTTATACTCCTAGCATTGAGCAGTAATACATTTAGATTTTCTTGGTTTTGATTTGCTTGTGCTGGAAGTACTTTCAATTTGGCATTGCCTAAAAAGGCACTATGGGGGAAGACCATGTTTTAACAAATATTTGAAAACCTAGAGGGGAGAGGTGCAAACGATCCCTGGCAAAGCAGCGTGGTCTTTTGACCATCTCCTTCCATGCTGACAAATATTGCACCCCCTTAGAATGACACCAGAAATTAAGCCAATTAAAGTCAATCACCTTTTGTTCATATTGTGGCATCATCCTTGGATAAGGTAAAATGCTGCTCAGTGCGAGGCTCATACCAGCCTGAGACACATATTCCAAGAGCTCCATGATGTCTATCTTCATATAGTCTAGTGAGGTACATCTCAGGTCATTTATTCCCACATGGACTATGACTGAGTCATATTGGTAATTTTGGTCCAATAATCTGAGTGCATGTGTAATGTGGCAGATCCTAGCCCCTGATAAGCAACTGACTGTGACTTTCTCCTTACTCAGCATGGTGAGAGGGACATCAGTATGTCTCACGATGGAGTCTCCAATTACTAGAATGTTGGATTGTGTGGTGGCTTCCTTATTGGCTTAGAGGTAGACACTCCATGAGATGTAGCTGTATGTGTTGATGTGGGTGTTGTTTTGAAAGAGTGCATTTAGGGCTGCTGAGGGTATTTGTTATGTGTACTTTATCTCGGAGGTCTTTGTGGTTTAAGAAGGTTACATTTAAGTGTCTCAGCATATGTGGGTCGATATGTCTGCTTTGAATTGTGCATGATGGGTGCAGTGTGTACTACTGGCAACTTTATTGACATTAGGAGTACTTTTATGTGAGAGCTTTGCCTCCAGTGACATTGTGTAAATACATCTCTCACATACCATATCAGTTTGTTTGAGAATTAACTGGTTGTCAGAAAACATGAGGTAATTTCTACATTGCCTCAGCTTGCCCATATCCACCAAGCCAGTAACGGAGAAAGTAGGAAAGTTCATATCGATGGCAATAGACTCCTTTGTATTGATTAGACAGTTGAGTGAGAATATCAATCACTATCAGGAGTATCTGGTTTGCAACTATGAGGACACTGCTTGTCTTTGCAAACTAGTTGTCCTGTGTGCAACTAGGTATTGGAGAAATTTCAATTATGCTTTACAGTAAATTGCCACTCAAGTTGACTGAGGCTGTACAGAGCACTACCAAACACTTGAGGGAAACTAAAATGTGCACCCTGGAACATTTAAGGATGAAGTATTTAGGAAGGTATTCTGAAGTCAGAAACAAATCAAGCTGTACTTACTAAAAACAAAGAATTAGCTTGTCAAGAATGATAAAAAGAGGGGAGTTGCATGAATGGCTGCTGCCTGGCTACTACTAATGCTGGCCTCACCACAGCTTCACTCTGTTAGTATACAATACTCCTTTGCTTCTTCTCTCACCAGAAGCAAAACATTAGCATCAATCCCGAGATGTGAACCAGGCCACAGCCTGTTTGGTGATCTACAGTCTTATCCCAGATGATGCAAAGGTCTGTAGGCTTGTAGCCTTTTCCTGACAGATCTGTTGAACAGCAACCAGACCAGTCAAGAACATTAAGTACAGACACCTACTCCAATCAGAAACCACTCAGAGTCAGGATCAGTGCGCCTGCTCCTTCTCTCAAAGGACCAGCATATAAGCACAGATTCCAAGCTGTCACATATAAAGCAGTTGTTAGGCTTGCTGGTGACCAGCAGTCCCCAGGAAACAATGTCCCTGTACTCCTCACACCAGGAGAAAACACAAGCACTAATCTCAAGATGACTACTACTGAGAGCCAGAACATGGGCTCTCCAATAACTGGTGGTCTTGCAGTAGATGTTTAAAGGTAATATGAAAAAAATGGTTTAATATCCTAAACACTGCAGTATGCATTAAGCAGTTAGATATGAAAGTGGGTAACTCAAGTTTTAGCTGTCTAAGTGGACAGCCACTATCTTTAAAAGAGCAAGATAGATTGAAAGAGGATGGATATTTTTATATTCTGGTACTATGGAATACAGTGGGGTGGCCAATAAATTTAAATAGTTGAAGGGGAGCGATTTCACAAATGATAGTTTTGTGCTTACTCACACCAGCCAGTGAAAAGAGAGAGGGAAGGAGATATATGGTCAAAGTAAAATAAGGGGCAGGCAACTAGAAAGACAGTGGTGTTTAAGAACACAACAATAACATGGTGAAAGAGTGGAAAATAATTCTGTGCGACTCACAAGAGACACAGCTGTGGCTCCTTTTCATGTTTTAATATGCAATTAAAAGCAGAATACAAGCAAATCATAGTATACAAAATAGAGAAAGGCAATAAAGTAATACAAAGTACAAGAAATCAAAAGCAAACTAACCTTTTCCTCACAGCAAGCTGTGGTAGAGTCTGGGTGAGCTTTTCCACTTGCTTTTATGTTCTTACTTTGGAGTATATACCAAATGCTGTTTTACATAAGTGAACCACCTTTTTCTAAATGAAAATTACCAGTAGAAATATTTAGCTGCAGTGTTAGTGAGTTAAGAGATAGCACACTTGCCTTTGTTACTGGAAGATAGAAGGCAGTGGGTTCTGTTCCTACTACAGGTAACTAGATTACTTTTTCACTACGGACATTGCTGTACAGCACTGGGGGGGGGAGGTACTGTTCCCCTAAGTGTGCTATCTTTGGGATAAAACTTGGAACCACATGCCTGAATTGGTGGTAGCTCGGGTGGGTATAAAATATCCCATGGCACTGGTCAAAAGCTACCTCAGGTCTCCCCTGAACAGAGATTGCTAGCCTAGTGGGACTAACTTGGTCACAAATGCGTAAATTAAAATAAATATATATATATATATATATATATATATATATATATATATATATTATATAACATTTATCATAAAATTAATATATATTAGAGGAGATATACTGCCATATAAAATTCCATTCAGGTTACACAAATGCTCACTACTTCTACAACAGTAGACTAGTAACTCTTTAATGTGATTGTGATAGTAAGGTCAGTCATTTAAATCCACAGACAATCCCTACCCAGAACTTATTGATGAGTGAGTACATATCAGACTCTGACTGTGATATAAAGTAATAGTCACAGTAATACATTTAATTTTTTATCAACGGTAACTACAGTAAATTATTCCAACTTATTCTACACACACACATATTTATGCATGCATACTAGTCTAGCAATGCCAGAATAATGACTGTTTAACCTAAATAAATGACAGCAGGATTAGCCACTTTCATCCACAGATGGACCTTGTAGCCAGCAATCAGAGCCACTTTTTGACTGTGTACACCTCAGATATTTTATTTTGATAAAAAAGAAATGGCCATAGTAATGCATTTCAACTTGATTCACACAGTCAACACAGTGAAGTGCTTATTTGTTTTCTGGTCTTTATTTGGCATTGCCTAAAAAGGCACTATGGGGAAGACCATGTTTTAACAAATATTTGAAAACCTAGAGGGGAGAGGTGCAAACGATCCCTGGCAAAGCAGCGTGGTCTTTTGACCATCTCCTTCCATGCTGACAAATATTGCACCCCCTTAGAATGACACCAGAAATTAAGCCAATTAAAGTCAATCACCTTTTGTTCATATTGTGGCATCATCCTTGGATAAGGTAAAATGCTGCTCAGTGCGAGGCTCATACCAGCCTGAGACACATATTCCAAGAGCTCCATGATGTCTATCTTCATATAGTCTAGTGAGGTACATCTCAGGTCATTTATTCCCACATGGACTATGACTGAGTCATATTGGTAATTTTGGTCCAATAATCTGAGTGCATGTGTAATGTGGCAGATCCTAGCCCCTGATAAGCAACTGACTGTGACTTTCTCCTTACTCAGCATGGTGAGAGGGACATCAGTATGTCTCACGATGGAGTCTCCAATTACTAGAATGTTGGATTGTGTGGTGGCTTCCTTATTGGCTTAGAGGTAGACACTCCATGAGATGTAGCTGTATGTGTTGATGTGGGTGTTGTTTTGAAAGAGTGCATTTAGGGCTGCTGAGGGTATTTGTTATGTGTACTTTATCTCGGAGGTCTTTGTGGTTTAAGAAGGTTACATTTAAGTGTCTCAGCATATGTGGGTCGATATGTCTGCTTTGAATTGTGCATGATGGGTGCAGTGTGTGTACTACTGGCAACTTTATTGACATTAGGAGTACTTTTATGTGAGAGCTTTGCCTCCAGTGACATTGTGTAAATACATCTCTCACATACCATATCAGTTTGTTTGAGAATTAACTGGTTGTCAGAAAACATGAGGTAATTTCTACATTGCCTCAGCTTGCCCATATCCACCAAGCCAGTAACGGAGAAAGTAGGAAAGTTCATATCGATGGCAATAGACTCCTTTGTATTGATTAGACAGTTGAGTGAGAATATCAATCACTATCAGGAGTATCTGGTTTGCAACTATGAGGACACTGCTTGTCTTTGCAAACTAGTTGTCCTGTGTGCAACTAGGTATTGGAGAAATTTCAATTATGCTTTTACAGTAAAATGTCACTCAAGGTGACTGAGTCTGTACAGAGCACTACCAAACACTTGAGGGGAAACTAAAATGTGCACCCTGAACATTTAAGGATGAAGTATTTAGGGAGATATTCTGAAGTTAGAAACAAATCAAGCAGTACTTACTGAAAACAAAGAATTAGCTTGTCAAGAATGATGAAAAGAGGGGAGTCACATGAATGGCTGCTGCCTAGCTACTACTAATGCTGGCCTCACCACAGCTTCACTCTGTTAGGATACAATACTCCTTTGCTTCTTCTCTCACCAGAAGCAAAATGTTAGCACCAATCCCAAGATGAGAAGCAGGCCACAGCCTGTTTGGTGATCTACAGTCTTGTCCCAGATGATGCAAGGGTCTGTAGGCTTGTAGCCTTTTCCTGGTAGATGCCTTGAATAGCAACCAGACCAGTCAAGAACATTAAGTACAGACACCTACTCTCCAATCAGAAACCACTCAGAGTCAGGGATCAGTGCGCTCTGCTCCTTCTCTCAAAAGGACCAGCATATAAGCACAGATTCCAAGCTGTCACATATAAAGCAGTTATTAGGCTTGCTGGTGACCAGCAGTCCCCAGGAAACAATGTCCCTGTACTCCTCACACCAGGAGAAAACACAAGCACTAATCTCAAGATGACTACTACTGAGAGCCAGAACATGGGCTCTCCAATAACTGGTGGTCTTGCAGTAGATGTTTAAAGGTAATATGAAAAAAATGGTTTAATATCCTAAACACTGCAGTATGCATTAAGCAGTTAGATATGAAAGTGGGTAACTTAAGTTTTAGCTGTCTAAGTGGACAGCCACTATCTTTAAAAGAGCAAGATAGATTGAAAGAGGATGGATATTTTTATATTCTGGTACTATGGAATACAGTGGGGTGGCCAATAAATTTAAATAGTTGAAGGGGAGCGATTTCACAAAATGATAGTTTTGTGCTTACTCACACCAGCCAGTGAAAAGAGAGAGGGAAGGAGATATATGGTCAAAGTAAAATAAGGGGCAGGCAACTAGAAAGACAGTGGTGTTTAAGAACACAACAATAACATGGTGAAAGAGTGGAAAATAATTCTGTGCGACTCACAAGAGACACAGCTGTGGCCTCTTTTCATGTTTTAATATGCAATTAAAAGCAGAATACAAGCAAATCATAGTATACAAAATAGAGAAAGGCAATAAAGTAATACAAAGTACAAGAAATCAAAAGCAAACTAACCTTTTCCTCACAGCAAGCTGTGGTAGAGTCTGGGTGAGCTTTTCCACTTGCTTTTATGTTCTTACTTTGGAGTATATACCAAATGCTGTTTTACATAAGTGAACCACCTTTTTCTAAATGAAAATTACCAGTAGAAATATTTAGCTGCAGTGTTAGTGAGTTAAGAGATAGCACACTTGCCTTTGTTACTGGAAGATAGAAGGCAGTGGGTTCTGTTCCTACTACAGGTAACTAGATTACTTTTTCACTACGGACATTGCTGTACAGCACTGGGGGGGGGAGGTACTGTTCCCCTAAGTGTGCTATCTTTGGGATAAAACTTGGAACCACATGCCTGAATTGGTGGTAGCTCGGGTGGGTGTAAAATATCCCATGGCACTGGTCAAAAGCTACCTCAGGTCTCCCCTGAACAGAGATTGCTAGCCTAGTGGGACTAACTTGGTCACAAATGCGTAAATTAAAATAAATATATATATATATATATATATATATATATATATATATATATATATATATATATTATATAACATTTATCATAAAATTAATATATATTAGAGGAGATATACTGCCATATAAAATTCCATTCAGGTTACACAAATGCTCACTACTTCTACAACAGTAGACTAGTAACTCTTTAATGTGATTGTGATAGTAAGGTCAGTCATTTAAATCCACAGACAATCCCTACCCAGAACTTATTGATGAGTGAGTACATATCAGACTCTGACTGTGATATAAAGTAATAGTCACAGTAATACATTTAATTTTTTATCAACGGTAACTACAGTAAATTATTCCAACTTATTCTACACACACACATATTTATGCATGCATACTAGTCTAGCAATGCCAGAATAATGACTGTTTAACCTAAATAAATGACAGCAGGATTAGCCACTTTCATCCACAGATGGACCTTGTAGCCAGCAATCAGAGCCACTTTTTGACTGTGTACACCTCAGATATTTTATTTTGATAAAAAAGAAATGGCCATAGTAATGCATTTCAACTTTGATTCACACAGTCAACACAGTGAAGTGCTTGCAGCAGACAAATGCACATTAGACTCACAGATCCAGAATGACTCTTTAACTTGAGCAAATGACAGCAGAGACAGTCTCTGTATTCAGCAATTTTAACCACTTTGTTGACTGTGTGCATCTTAGACAGTGGATTATAGTAAAATAGAAAAGCAACTGTTCACAGTAATTTACTTCAATCCCCTACAAACATGTGCATGTAGTTGCTTGAGTGTGTGCATGTGCACGCGCACACACACACACACACACACACACACACACGTTCACCAATTACAGTTTATTATGTACACCTCAGATGTCTAATTATGATCAAATGAACAAATACATATGTACATAATGATCACAACAATGTATATCATCTCACTGCCATCTAAGGCATACAGTTCAACCCACTACACACACTTATAGCCACCTGTGTATACTTCAAAAGTCTAATTGGGATGAAATGAATAAATCATAATATCCACAATAAAGTATTTCAGCTTGTTGCTATCAGACCCATACAATGCAACCCCAACCCCACATACACACACTTAAAAAACAAAGTCCAACAGACCGGATGGCAGTCACATGTTCAACAGTATTTAAAATATTTCACTAACAAAAATCTCCAGGCAATCACAGTCGCATCCACAAGTTACTCTGTGTTATTTTATTTTTGAGTCAGGCTGTCTCAGGCTCCATATCACCTTTAGCAGCCTTAGCCAGACAGAAAGGATGTTTGCTGCTTTATCTAGCAATCCAATCGGCCCTCATGGAAAGATCATTCCTGCATCCCCAAACTGCAGAAGGACCTGTAATAAGGAATAATCACCTTAAGCACTATGGGGATTACATGCAGGAAGGCTGAGGTGTTTTCAGCATAGCCCACACAGATAACATTTTTCTTAATAAAAGCTGCAATGTCTTGTATGCACTGTGCATATGCAGAGTTCTGATAGTCAACTACATTTACAGAAAATAGAACAATACTAATGATAATATTAATAACTAAAATGAACATAAAAAACATTTTTTTCTTCTTTACATTTAGGAGGGCTGCTTGCAGGCCAGTGATACAGTACTATCAGCCACCCTTGGCAGCCAATGAAACTAAGCAGCATTTCTTGGGATTTCAGACAAAATTTGAATAAACCTATGTCAACACTGGGAAGGCATAAAAACACAGACAGCATTCCTGAACATAATTGATTGTTGCATACTAGAGGTGAGAGACAGAAGTGATACTCACTCTGTAAACCACTGTACTCCATGTCCAGACGGACATCATAACACAGCACTGTCTGTACCTTATTTTTACTTGTGTGGAACTTTTAATGATCAATTAGTTCTGCAATACATTTCTCTTTTTTTTAATTTACCTAAATGTTGAGCACATGGATTCAACTAGATGTAGACAACAGTCATTTAAAAAGCTTGTCCCAATGTTTTTTTTTTCTTTTCTTTACATGGAAACATGTAAACATGCCTGTTGGAGTAAAGTGAAGCCTCATTCTGTTAGGTGGGGATGGACAACTATGTACTGTCATTTATCATTAACGAATGAAAAATATCAGTGGTAGACAGTGGTGTAACTGCATTATACTCTTATTCACATACGGGTACTCTCAGAATGAGCTACAAAAGAAAGATAATGACATAATGAATCACTCTACATTTCTGCAATAATTTACCTTTACATAAACATGTTTAACTGAAATCAACACCTTATCTAAAATCACAGGTCATTAAGACAAAAATAACAGAAAATAATGTTCCAATATATTTTATAATCGGCTCATGTACAAACATTTAATTACACAAAGATTATGTTCATTAATTCTGAAAGAAAAAATAGACCCAGAGTAATGTGAGATAAGGAAAAGGGTTGCTGCCTCTTAATTGCACACACAGTTAAGTATTGAATTTTTTAAAATACATTTGCTGCTTTGTCATGGTAAACAATGGTACACATTTCAGGGACCAGATTTTAGAAGACTTGCTCCCACTGTAAGTGACTTACTCTGGTGTAAGATCTTTAAAATTAGGGCTCCAGATTTAAAAGAAAAATCAGCCAAACAGGAAAGACAAAATAAGCATGCTTTAATGGGCCCAATTCTAAACTACTTTCTATTCAGTGTAAGTGTGCTCTGGTGTAAGCCTGCTTTATGGATAGGCTTTAATAGGAGTAAATCGCTTACACTCCAAGCAAATCTTTTGGAATATGGCCCACTGTGCAACATATAATACTGCTACTGCTTCTACCCAAACACTACCAGAGGTGTTATACTTCACTGTTTTGGGTATATATGTTATCCCCCAGTGCCGGTACTGCTGCAAGTCCATATGAGGCAAATGAAATAGCACTTATATGATTCAGCACATTATTCTAGCCATACATCAGTTTTAAAGATGACAGCTGGACTAACAATCTGTCATCTCGGTACTCATTATATAAGACTGACTTTCTGCTACAGATGCACATATTTTTAAGCACGGCTTCATGTTAGCTGTGAATGTGTTGTCAGAATACCTTTTATCACAACCATACTCACATTTTTATATTATCCACTGTACTGCTCACCCAATAGTAGTTTCTTTTACTAAAGCAGCAAAGCATACTGATTAGACATACTGAGCTATTAATCTAGACATCTAGGCCTGAAATGCATATACAGATCTTATGTATGCTTTGATCTTAAAAAGTTTCCCTCCATATGCTTCTAGGAGATGGTTGAAAAGAAGTCTGTAAAATGTGTGTGTGTGTGTGTGTGTGTGTGTGTGAGAGAGAGAGAGAGAGAGAGGCTGTGTTTGTGTATTTGTAAAGTACAAATCCAGAGTAAATATGACACCGGCAACCGTCTAAAATACCTCTTTCCTGATGTTTGTATTTGGCTATACAGCACATATAGCAAAGAAAAATACAAGTCCATGTTAGATGCCATGGTAATTCAAGTACCTTATGCTTTCCAGGGTAAGTATTGTAAGTAAAAAATATGTAAACATTCTGAAAACTGTCTTGCTTTGGAAATGAAATGTAATTACAGGCCTGAAAACAGATTACTGACCATTTTTGCATATACTGCTGTGCTTTCTGTTTCAGTCTACTATATCTATATTTGGAGATTTAGCTAGCACGACTGAAAATTATCTCAGACAAGTTCAAACTCACAGATTTCAGTATGAGAAAGATAATGGAGTATGTGATCCACTGATAGGCTACAGATTTGCTGCAAATGTTTACACATGCAAACAAAATATGAATTGCACAAATTGGCAAAATCCACAGCAAGAGAGATTGGGGACTCTGGTATTCATGTCTGCAATCTATTTCATGCCATTTCTAAGGATGGAAAACTCTTTCTGCATTTCAGACTGTAATGAAATTTCACTCTCCAGCTGAGATCTAAGACTGCTGACATCGTATGACAAAGTGCGAGTGTGTTCTTTCATTAGATGAAGTTCATCTTCTTTCTCTGCAATCTGCACATTTCCAGATAAAACAAAGTTAAATAAGTTGCTTTTTTGCATTTAATTCTCATTTACACAGAAAACAGTCCTTTACATTTTTATACATTATTATGTCAGGTAACTGTTACAGCAAGTGAACAATGGGAAGGACACAACTTTTCAGGATTATTGTATTTCTTTAGCTGAAACTACAAACTGAGTAATAATCTGTAAACCTACATGTCTGACCCATAACTAAGGGAATTTTCTTCAATAAACACACTATACAGGCTCCATCTGGGACAACAAATTACTTACCATATACCTTTATTAGTCTAAGCACAGTCTTACTTCACAGTAGCCAGTCATTAAACCAGTGTAATACTATATAATCAGTGATCTATGTCTCCTTATTATAGTGACCTCTTTGTTTTTGTTAAAAAGTACATAAAATAAAAGAGAGTCCAAAAATGCTCGGTGCTGACTAAATCCAACCTATAGGAAGACAGTCCAGAAATTCAAACAAGAAAAAACCTTCCGGATGGATGCTGCTGTCGTATAAAAGTACTTTATTAAAACCAGAGACAGGTATAAAATCCAAAGATACAAATACAGAAGATGTCTTTAGACATCTTCTGTATTTGTGTCTTTGGATTTTATACCTGTCTCTGGTTTTAATAAAGTACTTTTATACGACAGCAGCATCCATCCGGAAGGTTTTTTCTTGTATAAATTAAAAGAGCCATTACACAGAAAGAGACAACAGGGTAAGATGTTTAACTCAATATGACATTGTTGGAAGATAGTTCAGTTCCAGTTGTTTGTCTAACCTACACAACTTGACTTGGACAGTGCACCCAGATGCAGATACTAGTTCATTGTTTGGCAATTAGACAACAGTCTATTGGGATTCATCTGATAAGTAAAATGAAATAAAAAGTTGATGGGATAGTGTAAAGGGCTCAAGCCTTGACTGCATCCCATATAATATGCGACTGACTAGCAAGTGCTGGAGGGGATTCTAAGGCTGGGATTGAGTGACTGATGTCAGCTTACCCATCCCAGCGATAAAGGTGGTTTATTCCACTGTAGTGCTGTCACCGCTTGGTAGAACAGAGGTGCAGCATCAGCATATAGGCTATGGACATGCACCTGATTCCGACGCACTGTGTTCTTGCCCTCAGTGTATGTATGTGGATGTGCATACATTCAAAGGCACAACAGATTCTTGCTTTGGTGAGTGCATTCATTAGCCTCTGGAATGGAGTTACGTACATCCAAAAAATCTGAATCAGTTGTGGATAATGGCCCTCCAGCATCCGAGTCTCAACCATGTTTTGCAAAGAAAAGTCCCCTTTGGAAAGAGGAGACCCATATATCAGGCAGGATGGGAAGGGGAACAAATGATTCTCTGTAGTCATGGCTCTGTAGCATATCCCAAATAAATAAAGGAAGTGCTTCTCGCATTAAATCCCATGCTCTTTCCCCTTACACATATGCACATCTAAATTATCTACTCTGTCACTAGTCAGAATTGCATTTGTAGTATGATTTAATTTATGAACTGTTGTTTTTTTCAGTACTAGTCTGCTAAGCTATATCTTGTTTCCAAATTCCTCCCTGAGAATGTAAAAGATTAATAGAAAGTATAACTGCTTAACTGTAATGCCTTAGCTCAACAGAAGATATTCATGACAACCTCTTAGAGGAAGACTGTCTTCAGCAGATGTGATTCTGACCAGAACCCCCTCATTAATCATATGCTTAGGTTAAAACAGTGAAGATAAGATTATCCATGCTAGTATAATGTATTGCAGTTCATCAAATATAAAAGTGAGCAGGCTCTGAAATTGCTCAATTTACTGCCTCCTGTGTGGGCAAAACTGTACTGTGAGTCTGCTGACAGGAATTCAAGAGGTAGCATATAATTATCCCGGGTCTATATTAGAACACCGGAGTCTTAAAACTTTGAATGTTCTAATATCGACCCCTATTCAGCGAACGCTTAAAATATCTAACATGCAGAACAGCAAATTTTTTTCCCAGGGAAAAAATTAGTTGTTCCGAAACACATACATACAACACAAGCACACCAAAAAAAACACCAAGCCATACACATACACTTAAAATCCTACATCTAACCCTACACTAAACTGTACATACACTGCTATCTATCCACTTACCTTAACCCAAACCCAAACCCTAACCCTAAGGTCCGTCACTATCGCACACTCACCTCACCCACTCCCTAACCTTAACTCACCTAGCCTGCCCTAACCCTAACATCCGTCACATTTGCACACTTATATGACCCATGCCCTAACTCACCTAACCCTCACGTCCACACAATCGCACACTTACCTGATCCCGACCTGTAACTTTCCACCACAGTGATGAAAATAGCGAAGCCACAGGAACAGCCAACTGAATTCCTTCCCTAGGAAGAAATTTGGTGTTCTGCAGCTTCGCTTTTTTCAGCGTTTGCTGAATAGGGGTCGATATCAGAAGATTTGAAGTTGTGAAACTTCGATGTTGTAATATAGACCCATAATGCTGCTCTCACCTGTCATGCTCTGAAATGCTCAAACATGAACACACAGTTGAAACTGTCGCATGACTGATACTGTTATCTGTACTGTTTCAGATTTTAAAATAAATAAAACAAGACTATAAATTAAACCAAGCAAAAATGCTACACTTTTTAATCTTCAGAATATGAGGAAATAGCAACAAAATGGCCAGTCTTCTGAAATGTAAATATGCCTGCTTTAGATCATCTAGATGTATGCAACTATAGTTAGTATGGGGTATTGCATAATGACAATAAGAATCAATCACAGGAGGTTAGAAAAGACTGGGAAAAGAGAACAGAGAGGCGACTTAAAAAAGTAACGGGGAGAAATCTGTAGGCTCACAAGTATGCAACAAAGTCCAGTAGATTTAAGATTTTTGCAAGGGAGTGTTTTATTTTTACACCCCAAATATACTTAAGTTTTTTTTTTCCTTAGATAGGTATCAAATGTTGGAGAGATGATGGACAGAAAGGAAAATGAAAACGTTTTTAAGAATGTAATGAGTTGGCAGATTTTAAAAATGTCCTCAGTGTGGTAAGTATGAGCAGTTTATAGACTACTCTTCAACTGGTCTACTACATTTACATCAGCTGTAGTGTAGATGGCAGTCCAAAGGCCCAGCTATTGTAAAGTAGGCATGTGCAAAATGATGCCAGCCCCAGAGTAATTCAACAGAATATTTTCAGAAAATCACTCTGCTGAATTATTTTTTTCATGAGGAGGGTAAGTTCCATTTACCCCTACAGAATGGTAGTGACTCATACCATAACTACAGGAAGGTATTGTGAAGTTGAGTGTGTATACATCTGTGAATGTGTGTGCGCATGAGTGTGTGTCTGTAGGAGCTTGAGTACGGCTGCATGGATATGTGTGTGTTTCTGTGCACGTGATGTGTGCATGTATGTATATGTGTATGTCAGGGTGTTCATTTTGTGGGACATAAGTATAGCCATACCATGTGTGTGTGTCTGTGTGTGTCAAAAAGCGCACTCATGCATTAAACTGCAGTGCTTGCTTACTTGTACATTTAACATATATAACCAGGTTTTGCGGTCCTGTTAACTTATGTGCCAATATATTTTATTGATGCATTTAAGTGGTATGAAACCATTTGGAAGTGTGTGTGTGTGTGTGTGTGTGTGTGTGTGTGTGTATATATGTATGTGTACGTGTGCATATGTGTGTATGGCTTAGTGAATGTGAACATGTCTGTAAGAGCTTGTTTATGACTACATGAGTATGTGCTTGTGTGTGTGTGTGCATGAATATCTGTATGTGTGTTAGGAGATGCCTGTGCAATTGCAATGCATGTGGTGGTAGGGAGAACACTAGCATGGTCAAGTCTGACAGTGCAGTGTTAGATACAGCGATACGGTAATTAGCTACTAATGAGATATTCCTCAGAACAGCTTTACCTTGTCTCCGAATTAGGGATTTTCACTGCTGGGCAGTGCTGAGCTAGCTAAGTAGCACTTTTGATGGGACTCTCTCAGAATCCAAGGGTTAATGTCTTTGTTTTTCTTGTTAAGAGCAGCCATAAACAATTTGCTACATAACTTAAAGAAGCATCAGGTAATGAGCTTAGATACCCCCCAAACCAGTGTAAAACACTAAAATGTTTGATTTATGGAAAATGTTACTAATTTAATGGGACTTACTTTATTAGTTATGGCTGAATCATTATGACTTTTTTGTTCTTTTATTTTATAATATGTAAATTTAAAGTTAAGACAGAAGCTCTAGAATTGATTTCCCTGCTTAGACACAGACTATTTGGATTATATACCCATTTCATGAAGACAGTACTAGTAGGATATTATTTATCAGTACATGCACAATATTACATAGAAACATAGAAAGATACTAGGCTAAATTTTGTAGAACAAGAACATCAGGGACCAGCGAAGACACGTGTCACTCCAGAGATACATTTGCGGTTCCTGATACATTTGTTCAGACTGTGTTTGAACTGGGCCAGTTAAGTACTTTGTTCTACATGGATGAAAAGCCTCTTCCTGAGCAGTGGATGTCCTGTTAAGATTGCTGGGAAGGTTAAAATCCTTAGAGTGGTGTTTCAGATACTATTATTTTTGCAGATATGCAGCAGGTTCATCAGTACAGGTCTGAGGAGGCCTTAAAGGATAGGCAGAGGTCACCCCTTAGCAGTCTATAGGGGATTGAGAATAGAGAGAGTGATCTAAGGCAGCGGTTCCCAACTACTGGGCTGTGGATCATTTGTTACCGGGCCGTACAGAAGGGAGTGAAACAAAAAAGTGAATGCGTCTATGTATGTGTGTGAGTGTGTTTATGTTTTGTCTGCATGTGTGAGTGAATGCATGGATGAAAGCAGAATGTATATGTGTGTGAGAGCAGAAGGGACTGTGTATGTGTGTGTATGAGAGAGTGAACAGTGAGATCGAGTGAGCTGTTATGTATGTGTGTGTGAAAGCAGAAGAGACTGTGTATGTGTGTATGAGAGAGGGAACAGTGAGATCGAGTGAGCCATTGTTTTACACTCACTAAGCAGCACGTTTGCTGTTTAGTGTGTAAAATAAAAATAAATGAAATGGAAAAAAGTGTGCGTGCATGCATAGATTTCTGTCTGCATGTGTGAGTTAATGCATGCATGAAAGCAGAACAGACTGTGTGTGTGTCTATGTGTAAGAGTGACAGAGAGAGAGAGAGTAAGAGTGAAGAGTGACAGTGATCCCTGGCAGCAGCATGAATTAAGAGGTTTGCATACCTCTCGACCATACCTCTCAGCTTCTTACACAATAAATCTGGACAGAACTCATATCTCTCAACCTCTGAGTACAAAAGATCTGGACAAAGCCAAAAATAATAGGGGGACAAAGCCCCAAAAATAGGGACAAATTTTAAATATTGCTCTTATAAACTTAGAAAGTTGACAGAATACAAGCTTTGCAGCCAAGAGCTCTGGATCACGTGTAACGCTCCACATTTAACATTGAAATTCCCACTGTTTCGCATCGAACAGTGGTGGCTCTGCTACACAAGTTTTGATTAGTTCATACACCACAATTACAGCCAATCGGCATCACAGTATACAAACCAATCAACTAACCGCTCCTGAGGCAAAGGGAGCCAATGACAAGCACCACAATTCATCCAATCATGCACTGGAGCTAGTTTTCTTGCACCTGCAATATGGTCAAACTGCTAAAAGTCTTGAATAGCTAAAAATATGCTGCTGACTGGTGTTGCAAGTGATGATACAAAAATGGTCCTGGGGGATGCACAGCTGCTGCCCCTTCTCCCATCTGCTCACTTTGGAGGGGAACCTTGCAGCTCTTCTTCCAGCTCTGACTCTTTCTGGTCCAGGTAAGTAAGCTTTAAATGTGGTTAGATGTTGTTACTGATAGGTATGCCAGCAGACCATTCAAAACTGTTTTTTTGTGGAAGCTTTTGTTTTATTACTTTTTACATGCCTCTCCCTGAAATAACCAGAGATGCTTCAGAAATTGAAACATCAGATAAACTTGTTAATGTGTTATTTCAGTGTCATTGTAGGTGCTAGTTGCTAGGTGTTTTAGATCTAATTCACGTGCATGCAGCATACCTCTGAGCCTCTCAGCACAAGAAATGTGGGCAAAGCCAAAAGTAATGGGGAAACAGAGACCCCAAAATGGGGATAGATTTTCAATATTGCTCTTATAAACTTAGAAAGTTGCTAGATTCAGGAAAAAAGGTTTCCATTAGATTTGCATATCTCTCAACCTCTTGCACAATAAATATGGACAGAGCCCCAAATAATAGGGACAGATTTTAAATATTGCTTTTATAAACTTAGAAAGTTGTTAGAGTAAACAATGAAAATCCTGCTTCTGTTTCCAACATCCTATCTTTGTGAAGCTGGGTTTTCTGCAATGACAGCAACCAAAATTAAATGACGGAGTAGATTGGACATAAGAAACACACTTCAGGTCTCATTGCCTCCCATCATCCCTACATGGGACCGTCTCATTGCAAGGGAAACAAGCTGAGGGATCCCACTGATTCTGTGTTATTGTGAGTTGTATCTAGTATGCAGTTTGTTATGCTTTATTTTTATGCTCACGCGATGGCCGGTTCATGGAAAATTGTCTTACATGAAACTGGTACTTGGTGCAAAAAAAGTTGGAGACCATTGATCTAAGGCAGTCCCCATAATTCATATATTAGAATCCCTGGATTTTTTTAGTAATTCATTTTTGTGGGCATTTGAGTTGAAGCATGTGCCTTTGCAAGTGCATACCAAAGGGATCATTGTACTCGATGATTAGACTAATAAGAGCTGAGTACAGCAGGGCAATAGCCTTCCTGAACCTTGATGCAATTCCCTTATTTATAAGTTGTGCTAAATAAAATGGTTTCCTAACTGTAGTAGACACTTGATGGTCAAATGCCACTTAACTATCTACATATGTCTTCAGATCCCCAATTACCATTCATACCTTAAGAGGTGTGTTGTTAATACTGTAGTTTGTGGAGGTGGATGACTTAATGAAGGAGACAACTATGCACTTTTTTGTATTTAGTTTCAGTTTGCAGTTCTTACATCAATTGTTCGGTTGTGTGAAACCCTCCTGGAGGATGTCTGTATTTTCAGGGGATTCTATGACTGCCCCATGCTTGCAGTCATATGTGAACCTGATCAACTACGGCATATTTGTATTGGCCTTGACTTCTGAGAAATAAATTCCAAACAAGGGCGGTCCTAGTATTGACCCCTGGGGAACTCCACTTGTGACTGCCATTTCAGTGGATGTGAAGTTGCCCTCTTATCTCTTGCATCCTCTGTAAAAGCCAGTTGGTTACCCAGTGGGTGGCATATGGGTTGATCTATTTATTAGGTGGCATGTCTCAACCTGGCCAAAGGTTTTGACACAATTCCTCACTTGGGCATAGTAGAAAAGGAAATAAACTGGGAATAAATCCCCATGTCACCTGCTGGATTGCCAAGTACCTCAAAGATAGTACTCAGATAATCAAAATAGGGGAAGTTAACTCCACGAAGTGACCAATCACCAGTGGAGTTCCCAGGGTTCTGTGCTGGGACCTCTACTGTTTGGCATCTACTTTTCTGACATAAAAGCCAATACCAGAGGGCTCTGGCTAACTACATTTGCAGATGAATGCAAACTAGGAACAGTCACTGAATCCCTAAATAACTTAGCCATCCTACAAGAAGGTTTGTCTCAAATAAATAACTGGGTGTCAAAATCATGGTCTGAAACTAAATACCAAAAATGCATTATTGTATTCTTTGGGAAGTCATCTACTCTAGGGAACTACCATATTGATAATACACATCAAAGAGTTGACCCAACTGTTCGGGATATGCGAACTTATGTAGACAGTGAACTAACTTTTGACTAACGTGTCTATTGTAAAAAGTCCTTCTGTGTTGCACAGCTTATAAACAAAGGGATTGTGTCTAGATCTAAGGGATGTCATTGTGCCCCTTTACTCAGCCCTCATTAGGCCAGGCCAGTTACTGAATATAATGCCCCCTTTGGCAAGTATCTGTCCAGACACATGCAAAAACTGGAATGCTGACAGAGATACATTACTAAAAGGATACCATGCCTAAACAACATATCCTATGTAGACAGACTCAAAGCACTGTCACTATACTTGGTATCCTACAGACTGCTAAGAGATTACCTTTTTCTAGCATACAAGGCATCCTCTGACCCATTACTGATGGATTTACTGCATATCAGCAAGTCAATTGGCATCAGAAATACTGAGTCTAGGGATCTAAACCTCTTCTGCAACACCAAAAGAATGGTCTGGAGGAACAGGTATTTTTAGCAGAGGATGCCGCTGCAATGGAACAGACTCCCAATCCTCCGAATCCACACAAACAAACAAGCACAACTTAGATCTATGAATGGGAAACAGAAAATTTACCCCAGGACTGCCTCCTGTATTACTAATGGACAAATGCAGTTCATAAATGCATTATCCCATGCAAGGGTCCTCTCAAATTATCTATGGTATGATCTCACTTATTCTTATTAGGAGTAATATATTATTATCATCCATGGGATGGGTATGGCCAATCTATAACCAAATGGGATATGTTGTTTTGAGTACAAAAAGGGAAACTGGCTAGGCTTAAAATGGCCCACAAGGGCAGCTAGCCAAGTATTTACCTATGAACCTATTTGTATTTTCTGTAACTTTTCAACTATACCGGAGTGGGGAATAGTGTTAAACAACTTATCAAGTCCAAATACGCCATATGATCTGATCTGCCCTCGTCCATGGCCTTTGCGACCTTTTCATAGAAGTTCACACGAAGTTCAGCAGACATAACCACCCCTTATATATATATATATATATATATATATATAAATATATATATATATATAAATATATAAATATATATATATATATAAATATATACATACATATATATATATATATATATATATATATATATATATATATATATATATATATATAGTTTCCTGGGTCAGTAGAGAGGCCACCTTTGTGCAGTGTACTGACAGTTGTCATCTTCTAATCAATGGGCGCAAACCTGGTTTGACATCTGAGATAAAATAGCTTTATTGGGGGTCAGATAAATCCTATTTTCAGTCATTTAAGAGGCAACCTTGTTTGTTATCAGGATGTATACATGTTGTGTTCTTTGCCTTGGGTGTTGTTTATATAAGGTTAAAAAGTCAGTGCACCACAATAATATAGATAAGATATTTGCTTCTAGAATGTGTCAGATCATTAGAAAACAAAAGTGCATGTGACCAAGATGAGCAGGACACTATGTAAAGAACTTAGGACAGCATTAAATAGAGTTTCCAAGAGTAGTGTTCACAGAACAAAAGAAATAATCAGTGACTGAGGGAAAAATCTATTCAATAGCTTTCTTCTCTCAAATGCAGTAAAACCACTATAAAAATTCAAGTGCATAATAAACTTTCGATACAAATTGTATGTTATACTGTAACAAGAAAGAAAATGTCAACACCTTTTGAAGTGTGGATCTTGAAGCCTTTTATCTTTTGACAAATGCATTGCCTGACATTGATGCTTTGATTAAGGCATGTCTCTGCCATTCTTCATAAAAGTAAATGCTGGTGATGGTGTTAATACTGAGACTATTTCAGTTTTAACTCAGAAATTCATCTTGCAAACAGAAATAAGCAATACAGTGAACCATAAATCAGCCAGATGAGCTAGTTCAAGGGGAGACAAAGTTAAATTTTCTAACACAAAGCTAAGATCAAGTAGGTGCCACCACGTACGTGCAAACCCCTTTCAAGAACTGCTTGACCAAAGACAGAGAAGAAAGGGGGAAGATCCATGGATAGATGTGAAATGGCTGACAAATGAACCTTGATAGATGAATAAGAAAGGCCACAGAACAGTAACACACAATTTAATTTAATTACATTTAATTTAAGTACCAGTGGTACATAATCCCTGAATGGGCCCTGGTTATTAGTGTGGCATCAAATAGTACATTTTTTCCATTTAGCAGCATAAGATTTCTTAGTGGCATACATTCTTTCCTCCTTTATTGCCTGATGCACATCCCTAGAAATAATGTGCCTAAACGGTATCAAAACTGAATCATTTAGGCAGTCAGTTGAAGTTATTTCAGATTGGCAAAACACAACGGTATAAAGGTTGTAAATTCAGTGGCTCAAAAGTAGCAACCAAGAAAGAAAAAAGTAAAGCCACTGAAAACCATAGCTGACATGTCTCTTTAATATGCAAGTAAAACTTTCACCAAAGAGGCTTCTTCAGGCATCAAATAAAAATGGGACATCAAACAAAGTTTAAATAATAATAATACCTAGTCACATGACAAAACTCAATTATCTAATAAAAACATAAATTTTCTAATAAAAACATCAAACTTGCTAATGTAATTGCTTAAGTAGAGGCTTTACGGTAAAAGTACCATTTAAACCTCATGGTAAGTGTGCTTTAAACCTGAGTATCCACCACATCTCCTTATACTCAGTCAGCAACTTAATATTTCCACCACGTAATGGAAGATGTATAACTTTTAAAATAGCAAATCTAAAACTATGCATCTCACCCTTATCAGCTATATGTTTGTATAATGCATTTGTATTAATTTTGCATCTAATATCTGAGAGATGATTACCTATACGTTTTTTAAATTTTCGATTTGTCATTCCAATATAGTAATCCTCACATGCTGGCTGTGCACAATAATATATATATATATATATATATATATATATATATATATATATATATATATAATATTTTGTGTGCTGCAGTTATCATAAGCATTTAAAATAAAATTACAATCCAAAAAAGGATGTTTAAAACCTTTTCACAATAAATATAATCACAATAAATACAATCATTGTATTTGAAAGTCCACTTTTTTACACTCAGAAACTTGAAATAATTCTTAAGCTGTTCTTTATAACCTAATGCTTGTTTAAGGGAAAAACTACACTTGTAACCAAACTGAGTCCAGGAAAATATAATATTATCAAATTCTGGTATGTCTGCTAAAATGGGCCAGTATTTTTTTATGATAGTTTGTACCTTATAGGTGTGCTTATTATAGGTCAATATGCATCTCACTTGATTCTTACATATCTTTACTTTAGATTTAGATCTATTTGAAGGGAAAAAGATAGGTCTAGATAGATCAGTATGCTGCTGTATAACGTTATGCTTCCCTGACATAACTTCAGAGTGTTGATAACCTCGTTTATAAAAATCACTGGCCATAGATTCAAGTTTTTCTGTCATATGCATATCAGATGTGTTAAGTCTAGCCACACAATACATCTGTCCTTTAAAAATATTAAAAGGGGTGGATGCTTGTACAATGCAAGTACATATTCTTTTTTACTGATTTACTATAAAGCTCAGTTTCAATAGTCCCAGTAGAGTCTTTAGACAGCAGAACATCAAGAAATGCTATTTTTGAGATAGATATATCATGCTTAAAATTCAAAAAGGTCACCTTATTAGAAATATATTCAACAAAACCATTAAAACTAGGTACGTCACCTTTCCATACTAAAAAAAAGGTCATCAACAAATCTTTTATAGAAACCCACATACTGTTAAAAGGAGTTTTGCAGGATAAAATGTATCTCACTTCCCACATGAACATAACAATGCTAGCATATGTATTTGCGATGGGTGTCCCCATCACCACCCCCTGAGTTTGGTGATATATATTTGTCTTAAATAAAAAGACATTATTCTGTAACACCAACTTAAGTAAATCACATACTAACTGAATCTGATCATAGGGAAAATCTGAATATTTGTGTAAACAATTTCCTTAACTACTTATTCCAGTATCATGCGGAATGATGGTGAAAAGAGAGTCCACGTCAAGGATCACTAGGTAATAATTAGAATCTGTTTTATCATGTGACCAATCATAGAGCGTCTCAAGAAACATTGTGGTATCTTTTAAGATAGTGCTTGTTTTTTCCAGCCAAGGTCTAAGCTGTTCTTCTAAATATTTTGAAATGGGCTCAGTAGCCCTGCCTCTAACTGAGACTATAGGTCTCATGGGAGGTGCTGTCATACACGTATGTATCTTAGGTACACCATCATCACCTGTGAACCGAGCAACATTTTTGGAAACAACTATTGATGCACACTTGGTGTGAGCTCTTGATCTGTTGGATTTTCCATTACTATTGCAGCAACCTCTGCTGATGCCAAAACCGAGAGCCAGAATGAAGAGTCTTATAAACGGAAACGGTTTGGTAATGCAAAATTGACCAGTTACAACAAACCAAATGAGGAGGTGATTTTTATTTTATCTAAATACCAACTGAATGAAGATGAACGTTTTGTTCTAGGCAAAGGTTTAACTTTTGTCCCTTCAAGGACTCTGATCATTTCTGATACACTATTAGAGATTAAACAATTTGTTAGGAATTTAAATCTGAAATTGTTTGGTGTGAATAATGAATATTTACAAGCTACGGCCTGGAGGATGAACCCTTTGCAGGTTACCTGTGCCCATTAGAGACATAGGTGCCAAACCAGGGATGAATTTCCTGTTCCCCATCCAATTGTCTAAGTTGCACTTGAATTAGGTTAGAGAAAAACTTTACTTCACATGGATGTGGAGCCTTTTCAGTCTTCTCAGTTAGAAATATCATACATAATAATGTAGTCCAGTAGCTAGTCATTTTATGCATTTTCATCATTCTGATCCTACAGTAATGAAAGCCACCATTCTTGAGAAAAGTAACTGTGGGTTTTTGTTCTGATTATGTTTTTAAATGAAAACTGCTTTACAAGGAAGCTGTTTTCATTTTAAAATGTAATACTTTGCACCCTTTAGGTCTCAATCTCGAGTGCAATTGGAAGGTACTTATCTAATTTGTATATTGTAGTGTTATTGGTTTGTGTTTAATTAAGATGACTATTTTATGGGTTGTGTTTTAATTTTGTTTGTACTCCATTGAAGGCTGCGTTTCAGCCGTGGTGACAGTGTTCATTAAAATTGTGCTTTTTTGGTTTGTTCTTGCCTTAGTTGCTATTTAAATGGTACTTTTGCCTTAAAGCCTCTACTTAAGCAATTACATCAGCAAGTTTGATGTTTTTATTAAAAAATAGATTTTTGTCATGTGACTTGGTATTATTATTATTTAAACTGTTTGATGTTTCATTTTTTATCTGATGCCTGAAGAAGCCTCTTTGGTGAAAGTATTACTTGCATATTAAAGAGATGCGTCAGCTGTGGTTTTCAGTGGCTTTACGTTTTTCTTATTTCAGATTGGGGTATATCAAACTCCCCATTGTGTGCGACTACAGCAATCTGTGAGGAGGCTTGTAGAAATTGCCTTTGACCAATTCCACAAGAAGGGAGAACAAATATTGCCTGGGTCAGAAGTGAGTCACCACAATCATCTTTGGAGAGTCCTTCTGAATCTTCAGAATGATCCTGGAAATTAGTGGAAAGGCTGGAGAAGCATAAAGGAACATTCATGACCATGGAAATAAAAAAGCATCTATTTTTCAGACCTACGAAGTGTTTTTTATATTTATATGTATTTTTAAGGTATTGCACACAATATGACTATACTCCTATGAGTATGGCTTAGAGGTTATTTATATATACATATATCAACATTGGTATACATGAAGTAGTTCTATTGCACATATCATGGTTGATTTTAATAGATTTGTATGTTCTTAGGTTTTTTGTGTGACTACAACATCTTTATATGTTGACTGTTTTTAACAATTTTATATGCAGTGTTTTGCACATTTTTTATACAAAACATTGTGATGATTCTGTGTTTTTTTTTTTACTATAGTTAATATGCTTAATAGAATAATGTTACTGTTTTCTTAAGGAAAGTTAATTGTCCTTAATTGATTCCACTATAAATTGTGTAAGGTTTATTCACTTGTTGTCTGATGAAGGGGTTGGATCCCTGAAAGCGCTTACTATCTTAATAAAGTGCGTTGCTGTGAAAAGAGGCAAACAGATCCATTTGAGGTATTCCCCACAACTGAATCAAATCCTGGAAGACCCCCTCATTCAATTTCCATTTATGAGGGTCTGTTATGTGGTCATTGTCAACTTGTCTGCTACCATATTTTTTGATAGAATGTACAAACATTTGCAATTTAAACAATGCTTCAGAATGACCTCCAAAGCTACCACAGCCAGCTTGCAATCCGCCCCTACCCCTATTTGCTTAAGTACCACATAACTGTGTGGTGTTGTCTGTAACCATCTTTAGAGATCCAGGGGACCACAGATGAAGAAATTCTATAGCATAGATCACAGCTAACATCTGTTTTACATTGTTTCTGCTTTGGACTTTCTGTTTTGTTTCAAATATGTTGCACTTTTTCTCCTATTGAAACAATACTCCAAGCAAAAATCTGATGCAACTGTCATAACAGATTGAGCAGATGTTGTAAAAGAGAATGGGAGATTTGGATTCAGGAAATCTGTTCTCTCCACCAAAGCAATCTTCTTGTCCCAAAAAAACAAGACTGAAATTTGAAGTTCCAGAGAGTGGGAATGTTGGGTCCACATATTTTTTTAACAGCCACTGGGTTTTTTTCATGGAAACATGGTAACCTGGAAACAGGAATCACAAGAATCATGGATGTCATGAACCATAGGATCCCGACATGCTCTCAGACTTAAGTCCAAAACCGATTGGAGAAACTCAGGAAGCTTCCAGATACAAGTCCACTTTCTCCTGAGTTAGGAATGCCTTTTGCAGGGAAGAATCTAGAAGGTATCCTATAAAAACTATCATGTGAGAAGGAATTAAGGAGAATTTGAGACTGCTAATCTGAAAACACAGGTTGATAAAGATATGTAACCAATGTACGTTGACACCTAGAAGAAGATCCTGCAAAGATAAGCAAGTTGTTTAAATAATGAAAATGGGAATGCCTGACAGTCGGTAATAAGCTAGCATTGGAGCTAGACATTTTGTAAACACACTTAGATCTGTAGATAACCCAAAGGATAATCCAGATAACTGATAATGTTATCCAAACACAGAAAATCAGGGGAAAACTCTTAAATCTGTGGCAATGGGAATATGATAAGTATCTTTCTAGTCTAGAGTTACCAAAAACTTAGACGAGGTAACAGGCCTCATAAAGTCAACATCTTGAAGTTTAGCACTTTCACAAACAAGATGAAAAAGGAAAGGTTGCATCTTTCTTTGATGCCAGAAACATTTTTTTTTCTTTTTTTGGCCCCTCTTGGGATATTTTCACCAGCCCATCCTGCAGTGCTCCACATCCACCAGCTTGTCTTCTACTCTCCTGGACTTACTGTAGTATCCCCGGGGCTATTCATGGAACCTAAGGTCATAATATGGGCTCAGCAGTCTCTGCTTCCATGTGAGGGGGGTCTTTTCAGGTGTCTTACCCAGCCACTGCCCCACCTGTCATGCTCACTGCTTCATCTGGGGACAACTCCCCTCTTTAGACTGCACCTCCCCTAAGGAAGCATCATCGAGTGCCCTCCCACACAGGACAGGTTCCTATCACTCTATCAGTTGCCTGAGCCGCTAATCAACTCAGGTTGATTGGGCCATAGTTAGGGCTTTATCCCTCTATGAATTCAGAGTGGCAGTACACCTGAAACATACTTGAATAGAATCCTTTCCCAATCTGATTTAGGGGCACAGGTTTTATGACCCCCCCCCCCATGGAAAACATATGATTTAAAATCAGAGGAGAAGGAATACCTCAAAGGTGATAGGTCTTCCCAGTGAAATTGTTTCTCTGCTGAATTATTCTTAAAACCCATTAGTTTGAGACAATCTGATGCCAAAGGAGGTTCACTAATAATCAGCCTCTGGGACGGATTTAAGGAAGTGGCAGGAAGAGGAATATGGCTGATATAATCATTCTAAAGTGAGGACTGTCCTTTTCTTGAAAGATCCATGTTTTTTATTTGATCCAGCACACCTCATCACTAAGGGCTTTTCATCCAGAAAAAACAAGGTCATTGTCCCACTGTACTCTTCCCTCATTAGACCCATTTGGTATGTACCTCTCAAGACATCTGCAACAACTGGAAGGGCCACAGAAATACTTCACTAAAAGAATCACACGCCTAAAGCACAGATGCCCTATGCTGACCATCTAGAAAAACTCCACCTATACTCCGTCGCATATTGTCTACTCAGAGGCGATCTCTGCTAACATACAAGGCCATGTCAAACCCAGAGCTGTTGGACATGCTACACTTGAAATCCCAATCCCTCAGAAACACATGCTCCAGGGATCTAAACATTGTCATCACAATGAACAAAACATGCTGGAGGGATAGGTTCTTGACCCAGAGACTCCCCAGACTCTGGAATAGACTGCCCATACATGTCAAGCAGATCGACTCTTTGGCCCTCTTCAAAAGGAACCTTGATGATTGGATGGTTGATAGGAAATTCACCCCGGGGATCACGTCAGTCGCCCTGCTAGACAGGGGTCCAGGGAAG
Organism: Protopterus annectens; assembly: GCF_019279795.1. Taxonomy (NCBI): domain Eukaryota; kingdom Metazoa; phylum Chordata; order Ceratodontiformes; family Protopteridae; genus Protopterus; species Protopterus annectens. Next base: position 1,752,074,927 of record NC_056731.1, on the reverse strand, counting down.
TAAATACTGGGGGAAGAAATAGCCATGGAATTGTTATCGCTAGGCTTGTATAGACCCTAGGGCAGATAGCCTAGTACCAACCTATGAACACTTTTACTTAGAGTCCTGCTTTCTAGAAGCTTGATGGGTCTGCTTTTTTTACGTAACTACAGGATTTAGCAGATCTGAAAAAAGAAGGCTGAAAAATCTTTGAATCAGTTTGCCTCATTCATTAAACTGTTTGAATACCTGAGTAGCAAAAGAACCAAACTAAATATCCTTATTCAATGCAGAATTCAAAATCTCAGATTTAACCTCCTCTGAAAACTTCTGATTATGTACTCAGGCAAAATATTTCATAACAGTAGCAGTAGTTGCAGCCCTGGACACAGAGTCAGCATGATCATATATACTTTTTACAGAATGTTTAGACACTTGAGAAAGAGTAGCAATAATAGGATTCAGAAATAACCTACCTTCTGAAAGCAAAGTGACAGAAAAGTTCCTCAAACTGTCAACATAAGCCAGCATCTATTTCTGAATAGGAGCTTGGTAGTTCAAAATTCTAAAGGATAAAGAAGAAAAAAAATATCTTTCTTCCCAAATTTGTTAAAAGATTTACTGTCCTTGTCAGAAGGAGAAGGATTAGCATTGATCAAAAACTTGTTAGCACCTGAGGAAGAAATAGTAATAGCTACCGTGTCAGACCTAGGATGAGAAAACAAATACTCTTTAGATTAAGGAACTGAAGAGCAACTATCAGGATTATTGCAGGCTAAATCCAAAGCATCCTCCAAGGCTTACATAATAGGAGGAATAGGAGTAGAGTATAGTGTGACACATTCACTTGCAGCATGTCATAATATCGCCTTAAAAAAGAGGAAACATCCTCTTTTCCAACTGAAATGAATTATACATTCTTAACAGTCTCAGCAAAAGAAAAGTCCTCTATAGGAGAGACAGAGAAATTAACTTCCTCAGTTTCAGAATCAGGGACATTTAAAGAAAACAAAGAAGAAGCTCTGTCCCTATCCTTATCAGAATCATCTGATAAAGGATTCACAGGTATTGGAGAACTATGTTTTATATTCAAGTCACTTCTGCTGTTCCACTGGATTCAAAACCTGCAATAAAAACCCTTACCAAAGTAATTAATTCACCTTTATCTGCAGCAATACTGTTTTCAGAAGAATTATGTCCATTTTTTGTTTATTTTTCCTAGGAGAATCCTTAAATGGAAACCAACTTAAGAGGGGCACTTCAACCCAAGAAACAAGTCTCTTACCTTGGCCACCCTGGAAAAAACCTCATGGTAAAACTCTCACAACCAAAAAGGTTGTTCTACCATGCCCAGAATGGACAGTAGAACAGCCACAGAGGACATGGCTAATGTCTGGTCCATGACTGTGGTAGGGACTAGAGCACAGGAGCCCAGGGAAACCAGAGAGTGATCTGTGAAAAAAGCAATGGTGATTACAATCACCCACATGTGGCTAAGGCACTGACTGAGCCTGCAATGTGAGAAAGGGCTGCCTAGTAGTTTTCTTTTTCTTAGATGCATCAGGAAAAGGAAAAAAAGGACCAGTAACTGTACTGATGTTCCTACCAGGAAAGAAGCCTGGTCACTGATAAGTGCAGCTGGAAGGAGATGGTCAGAATGTAAGTTGCCAATGAAGTGTTCACAAGCACTGCACACACTTACACCTCTCCACACCTGTCTTAGTAAATCTCAAAAATAAATTCATGAACAGTACACTTTTATTGCTAAATAACCAGGAATACCTTTTCTATCCCCTGGAAAGTGAAGCAGGTTGGAAGGTACGTTGTCATGAAGTGTACACAAGCATTAAAGCAATAGGGTGCCACGTAGTAAATCCACAGTAGTCACAGGAAAAGTTTAAAGAATTTAATTAAGCGCTTTTCGTCTGTGATATTACACAGACTTCTTCAGACAATACATTAAGTAAAACAGGCAGCTTAAATACTACAAGAGTACTCATTCTTGAGGTCATTAACCAATCGTGTAAGCTTTAAGTAAAAATGCAGTTTAAAGATATATACACATGAAAATTCCTAAATCAGGCACATTATATGTAATAAAAGCTAAATTAAATAATACAAGTTTAATTAATGCATTAAACCATCGTTAGTTGAATACCTATACTACCTAAAAAGTGTTCATCAGACACAGTAAATCAGTACAATATTAATAGTTTAAAAACCATAATACCATACTTATCTAGCCAAGTTCTTAAGTTTAAGAAGGCTGCTAATAGAGCAACCTTCATTAAGACCAGGTACAGCGTAGGCATTTATTTATTACTATTAATATTGTACTGATTTACTGTGTCTGATGAACACTTTTTAGGTAGTATAGGTATTCAACTAACGATGGTTTTATGCATTAATTAAACTTGTATTATTTAATTTAGCTTTTATTACATATAATGTGCCTGATTTAGGAATTTTCATGTGTATATATCTTTAAACTGCATTTTTACTTAAAGCTTACACGATTGGTTAATGACCTCAAGAATGAGTACTCTTGTAGTATTTAAGCTGCCTGTTTTACTTAATGTATTGTCTGAAGAAGTCTGTGTAATATCACAGACGCTTTAATTAAATTCTTTAAACTTTTCCTGTGACTACTGTGGATTTACTACGTGGCACCCTATTGCTTTAGTTCCAGATTTTTTTCCTGGTTTGTGCTGTTTCATTTTATTACACAAGCATTAACACAGTTACTTTGCCATTTCTCTAAAATGAATACAAATAGAATAAAAGCAGCATACTATTACCACAAGTAAGTGCCCTAAATAAAAATAGCCAATCTCATCTAAAAATATCCTGATAGACAAGACATTTCTGGTAAAATAGTAAACACAATAGCAATACCAGTCTTCTTAAGGAGACCCAGTCCCTATTCTTGTCAAAAAATAGACCAAAGGATAAAAAATATGTATGAAAAGGTAACTCAAATGGGAGTTATCTGCTAGCAATGGAATACAGGAGTTGACCATTGATCCCCAGAAGCCCAAAAGGAGTTCTGTTAAAGGTGGCAAGAACGTATTGATGGTTTTTGGTGCTCAGGCTGCTGTTTTCTCCCTTTGGAGCTCAAGCTACACCAGCATGAGTGCATGTGTATAGGGCAGCCAGGGACTTTGGAAGACTACCTGGTTGTTACATCTTGGGTAAGATTTAACCCATACAGATAAAGGCTATTGAAGTAATATGATTAACACAATGTATTTTTCAACACATCTAGGGCCCATGTGTTAACAAAATCAACACTATTTTGCAATTACATGGGTATAGGTTCTCTTAAACAGGAAAACTAAAAGAGGGGTAGCAGTGCCAACTCAGTTCATTATATAAAAAGGGAGAAAGGAACAGTGGAAGCAAAAAGAGAACCAAGCAAACAAGGATATCCTTAAGAAAAGGTAGTTGGGGGAAGGAAGGGCATTTTTTCAGGACAGGTGTCCAATTTATATTTTTTAAGAATAAGAGTAGATAGGGAGAGTAACAAGGAGCTTGAGTGGGAAGGAAAAAACGAGTAAGGACAGTAGCAGGGGGCATATAAACATACATAAAACACAGACAGATGGGGTGGTATGGACATAAAAGGTGGGACACCAGTGGGGGATACAGACATACAGATGGAAGGCATTTGCTGATGGGTAGATGTGACTACAAATAGTGTATAAGAAATGGCAAATAAGGGAGGAAAATACTAGGATGGATGATACGATGGCTCCATTGGGCCTGTCTGACTGGCACATAAGAAAGCCCACACAGATGTTAGTCACATCCTTACTGACATCTTGCACAGGATTTGCTTCTGGTGGCCCAATTGTCAGGGTGGGCCTGTCATATAATATAACTCTATCAGACACAACAGGAGGTGGTCTGTGGTCCCAGTGTAAGTGTCCAACTTCTGGCTCATCTCAGATATCACCAGTCACACTTCCTGATATTGGTGACTAAGAATACCTCTCTGTGCCACTCTCGGAAGAGGTTTCTTTAACTCTTTCTGACAGGTGGCCACAGAGGTCACTGATGAGTCATCCATGCTGCTTTCAGCAGGGTGACCTTCCTCTCCTTGCTGATAGGGTAAGCACTGATGACCCAGCACCAGGTGCATCATCTGCAGCAGACAAAGGTACCCCACTGTTGCTCCACATCCTCTATCACAGCTGGATCAGTGGAAGGATGAGAACAAAACAAAGAAAATAAAAAAATGCACCAGTACATCTCTGCTACAAACAGATCTGAGACTGCAAAGTACAGCTGTGGACAGAGTACATGTACATGCCACACAGAAAGTCCCTCATACCTCTGGAGTCCGGCTCCCACACTAAACTTCCTCTGTTCTGTTACTGTGAAAGTAGGGGCAGATCAGTGCTCTGTGTCTCTGTAAAAAGAAGTCAAAGAAAAACAGACAATAGCCAAAAATAATTATAAAAATAATAATGCACACATGCATAAGCACACACACACACATGCATGCTGTCTCTGACCAAAATCCTGTGTCCTGACATGTCGAAAAGGAAAAGACCAAAAATCCAAAAGAAGAGTGAATATCAAATATCACTCCTCTCCTTTAAACTTTTTTTTTTTTTAATTTTGCATGGGGCTTTCCCTCCTGCACGCACCACGATGCGAGGGCAAACCATATCAAATTTATATATATTAACTCTGAGATCACCATAAAAGAGAACAGTCTTAGAAATGGTAATTTCAGATTTAATATATGTATGTCTGGATTTCCTGCAATTCATTTTCCACATTTCGGGACTTGCTTATGCAGGTCCTCATATTTCAAATGGTTACCATTTTATACACCTTAAGTTTCAGCTTTGTTGGCATCCTTCTGTCACACACTACTCTGACACATTGTATCAGTTGGCTGCAGCACCTCTGATTCTAGCTTTGACCTCCTCATTCAGACTTTCCCTTCTCCTCAACCACCTCTTCCAGGTACTTGAAACTGCTAACCTGTTCCACTAGTTTTCCCACTATCTCAATTTTCAGCTTCTTCTGATTTCCTCCATTTGCTGTCATGACAATTGTCTTATCTGTACTCAGTTACATTCGAAGTGCCTTTATTTTGCATTCAGTCCGCTATCATTTACTAAAGTTCACATTCACAGTCTACCTGTAATGCTGCACCATCTGCGTACTGCAGCTTTGTTAATCTGTTCCCTATGATCTATTTACTAATGTAGTACATGACAATTATGAACAGTAGTGGGCTCAGAGATGAACCCTGATGCACACTCTCTCCCACTGCAAACTCTTTTGTGAGTCTGTTGTGACTTTGGGTACTTGTATATAGCCTGATCTAATTCAACCAATGTTTCTGGCTCATTAAACAATCACAGTACTACCCAAATTGGCTTTCATGGGACCTTATCATATGCTTTCTTCAAGTCTAGGAATGTCCATTTGGACTTTTTCCAGCTTCTCTACTAACATTGGGTCAGTTGTGTTGCATCCTGCTCTGAATCTGAACTGCTTATCTTCCATATTATTTTCTACTACTCTGCAAATTCATTTGTCATTCACATTCTGCACCAGTTTCATGCAGTGTGACATGAGTTAGATAACTCTGTACTGGCCACAGTTGTAAATGTTCTCTTGTTCCTGTACACTTGAACTAGAATGCTTATTCTCCAATCATGTGGGATTCACCTTTCTTTTTCAAACTGCTATGAGGAACCATTCCTCCTCTAACTCACCCAACACCTTGATCATATCTGCCATGACTTCATTAGGACCTGCTGCTTCTCTCATTTAATTTTCCTTAGTGATTTTCTTACTTTTTCAGGGTGGGCTCCTCTTCTTCTTTCACTGTAAGCTGCATTTGTGACAGTACAGCTTCTGCATGGTTTTCTTCATTCAGAAGCTGTTTGAAGTACTCCTTCCATCTGCATTTGATATCCTGTGGACTTACATTCCTTATGAATAGTGTCTTATGACTACCTTCTCTATCTTTCTGCATTTTCGTTGCAACTTGATAGAGTTTGTTTGTGCCATCTGCTAAGTCATTTCCCAGGAGATGAAAGAGTACCTTTGATGCCTTGTTCTTTGCTATTGAAACCTTTCCATTAGTCTCTTTGTTAGCCAGACAGTATTCTTTTTTTATCTTAGACAATATTTTCTAACTCCCACTTTTTCCTGAGTGTTTCCTTTCTTTTGATATAATTGTCTTTTGGCTTTTCCTGGTTAGGGGTTGCCACAGCAGAACTCCGGTCTGCTAATGATTGGCAGTGGATTTTTATGGTGCCGAGTTGCCAGCCCGATGCCCAACCTTCAAAGAAGGCACACCCATTCAAGCACGCACCTACCTGCATGTCTTTAACGTCACTCAACCAAGGGGAGGACATGCAGACTCCACACAGAAGGTGCTCCAGCCAAGAATCGAACGGGAGAACCTCTTGCTGTGAGGAGACAATGCTAACTGTTGCACCACCTTGGCCTAGTACGTTTCCTTTCTTTTGATAATTTTCTGAATTTCAGCACTCCACCATCAGCTTTTCTTACATACCTTATTTCCATACCTGGCTTGGCTTTGTATCTGTTCTATAATCTTCACACATGGTTTTGAGACACTTTTATTCTTCTTCTTAGCTCCACTTATTTCCTCTTCTTTACTGATGTAGAAGAGCCCTAAGTATTTCCTTGAACTCATGTGCTTTTGCACCAGTCAACTTCCAGTTCTTCAACTTAGTCTCTATTGACCTTTGAGCCTTCTCTGACCACTGGTTGCAGCTTGTTGTGGCCACCATTGGTTTATGTTGTGGGCCAGTGGTGTCACTGTGGATGATTTTGCAATCTTTCATTCTAACCCAAATGCTTTCCTTACTAGGAGGCAGTCTACTAGAGTTGCATGTTGACAAGTCATGTATTTGAACTTGTTACTGTATCTCTTGATGAACGATGTGTTGGCTGTCCTTAAGCCATATTCCAGAAACAAGTCTTCAATGGCCTCTCCTTCTAAATTCCTGTTGCCCCACCCATATGGACCCAGGCAGCCCTAATATCCATTTTTCGTCTGTCCCAGTATGAGCATTCAGGACCCTATTATCAACAACGGCTCATATGTTCATAGGAGATTACTAGGCTAATGGTTCAAAAGCCTTTAAAAGCCTAGCCAGTTTCACCCAATTTTCTATCCCTAGAGGAAAGATAAGGGTCTGCAAGTGGGGTTTTGACAATTTTTACAGATTGCCTCTGCCCATAAGTGACATGGACACCACCCCAGGAGTGAATTTGCAATTTCCCATCCATTTGTCCAGATTGGGCTTGAAGATGGTCAGGGAAGGGCTCTGCTTCACGTAAATGAGGAAGCTTAATCCAGAGGAGGGATAATCTCTGGGACACATATCTGTTTCTCTAGCATGATCTATTCATGTTAGAGGTCAGGTTTAGATCCTTGGATTGGGTAACCCCCATGCAGTTAGTTTTGCAAATATGAAACATTTTCATCAGGGGAGGGTCAGAGACTGCATTGTAGATCAGGCATCGATCACCCCTCAGTAATCGGTGGTGCATTGAATACAGTGATAGGGCTTTTAATCTGTCTGTATACAACATGTTGGTTATACCCTGTATTTTTTTGGTGATAAATCTCTGAATATGCTCCAGCTTTTGCAGGTGCCTGGTGAAGTACATGCCAAAAGCTGCATTGTACTTGATTATTGGTCTTATGAGGGTTGAGTGCAGCAGTGCTATGACGTCCTTAGATCTAGATGCCATACCCTTACTTATAAGCTGAGGCCAAAAATAATGATTTCCTCACCACCATGGACACATGGTGGCCAAAGTTCAGATTACTATCTACCCAGATCTCTTGCCACGGTCTGCTCTTGGAAGGGGTGCAATCAATGTTGTAATTTGCAGAATTATTTAATTTCCCAAAGGGTATTATGCACTTTTTCACATTTAGTTTGAGGCCATGGCTCTGACACCAATCATCAGTCCTTTCTTTAGGATATCAATATAATTTGGAGAGTCAATGACTGCCTGCAACTTACATTCATCAGCAAACTTGGTCAGCCAAAGGCCATCTACATTTGCCTTGACATCTGAGATGTATATCCCAAGCAGGAGGGGGCCCAGCACTGAAATCTGTGATACTTCTCTGGTGGCTAGCCTCTTGCTGGATGTAGATTCCCCCAGTCTAATAACGTGTCCTCCTTGTGAGCCATTTGGCTATCCATCTGGTGACATAGAGGTTTATGCTCAATTTTGTGAGTTTATCTTTCATACCTGAGTGAGGTATTGTGTCAAATGCATTGGTCAGGTCAAGGTAGCTGGTATGCACTTACCTTCATTCATGGCCTTGGTGACCTTCTCAAAGAAGTCCACCAGGTTGAGCAGGGAGGACGTGCCTTGATGAACCTGAACTGGATTGGGTCAAGAGTGTGGAGATATTCTGTCTCGTTGTTAATCAGGTTCATAATTACTCTTTCCACAGTCTTGTGTATGATGCTAGTCAGACTTATGGGTTGGTAGTTTCCTGAGTCCATTGATGACCCCCCCCCCCCTTGTGCAGACAGATGACTATTGCTGTCTTCCATTCTACTGGGACAAAGCATGTCTGGAGGCTGTGGTGCAATACATATCCAAGTGGGTCTACTAGGCCATGTTTCAAGCTATTTAATATGCTCCTGGGATTATGTCAGGGCCCAATTATGCCGTGTTTCCAGCTTTGGAGAGCACAGTGGTGACCTGTTCTTTTGTGACAACAGGCAAAGGAATGGTAAGGGGTATTTCAAGGGGAGTGACTGGAGCTTATGAGAGGTTGAAATCTGAGCTGAATTTATCGGCCACCAGATTTGCTACTTCCTCTGGCTGAGTATAGGTAGTGCCATCTATAGTCTACTCAGCACATTGTTGAGGGTTTGCTTTAAGACTTCAGACATAACTAAAAAAAGCTTTGTGGTTATCCTTTGCTTGGGAGGCCTTTTTAGTCTCATATTTAGCTTTTGAAGACTTGACTAGTTCTCTGATTTGCCTGTTGAGACTAACGAAGGACATATGTTCTCTACTGTGCACCCTCTCTATTACTTCTAAACAGGAATTTCTTTCTTCTGTTGTATAATCTGTTTATGCCAAGGTTCCACCAGGGTGACTTGTCTTTCTATCTAGACTTGGGTTTAGTTTGGTCAGGTACTGCCATTTCTATGCAATTGTTTAAGTGGTTGTACAGGATATTCATGTATACTTCTTCTAGATCAATATGTGTGTATGTACCTTTAAGAAGCTATCCAAGGGCTTGCACAAGTGTATAATTAAGAGCATGTGTGAGCCTGACTGCCGTTCTGTAGTTAGCTGTTGAGATGTAAGCATGAACGTATGTAAGCTCTGTTTGTTAACTAGTTCATTCATATTTAATGAAGCTACTATCCATCCTGATGTGTTTATATATATTAAAACATCAGAACAAAGCCCCAAGTCTTGTTTTATGTATTAGAGATGAACGTGCAACATGGTGTCAGAAATGGCATGTCTAAAGAACATGGTGTCAGAAGCGGCATGTCTACAGGACATGGTGCCAGAAGAAGCATACTGAGGGTGCATGGAATCAGAAATGGCTAAAACGACTTAAGGCACTTGTTTAGATGCTGGTGGAAAATACAACCGTGGATCATCCTAAAAATGTGCAAAGTTCAAAAAACAGGTCAGAAACAAATTTCAGGTATTAAAACTTGCTCAGCACTATTTCTTTTTGCATAATATGAAAAGAGGCATACAGAGCGTTCTAAATAATTTTTGCATAAACCGATATGTACGATATTGATAAAAATATTTGAATTACTACGGAAAGTGTTTGAAATAAAGTCCAAATTGTAAAACATTTATAAAATAAAGGGAAATGACTGCATTTTCACAAAGCATCTGTATTTTGTATTAAGCAAAGATATCCCAGTTATCAGAAGTGTATAAAGTGTTTGCATGTTTATGCAGTGTTACAGTAAAGTTATTTTGCAAAGTACAGCCATTACAAGGCATATTTTGCAGAATACAGCCATTACAAGGCATATTTCGCAAAGTAAAGTATTTTGAAGAGTTTATTGTGCATCTGAATGTTGTTACAAGCTCACAGCACAGTTTGATCATACATAATTACAAGTTTTTTTTCATTGTGTTTGTGTATACTTTGTGGGCATAGCAGATGGATTTCGAAAACCCAGTGCACTTCTGTTTGACAGTAATATTGCTGAGAACTAGACAGTGTTTGAGCAAGAGTATGACATTTTCATAAAGGTTGCATTTTCTGATAAAGATGACCATACAAAGGCATTTATTCTACTTAATTTAGCTGGGTCAGAAGCTATAGAAATAGAATGTTCATTTGTGTATGCTCATGCTATCTATACAGGAGAGGGGGGAAATCATCATATTGTTGTATTGGCTGAGTCAAGGGAGGACCCTGAGTGCTTAAAATGTAAATTTAGTGAAATGTGTAACCCCCAGACAAATGTTACAATAGAAAGACACGTATTTTACATAAAGTATCAAAAGCCTGGTGAAACTTTTGCAGCATACATAACTGACCTGAGAAATAAAGCTAAAACGTGTAGCTTTGGTGACTTGAGTTGATAAAGGACAGACTTGTGTGTGGCATAGAAGATATATTAAAGGATCAGAATGAATCCCCAAGCCTTCTTGTTTTATGTATTAGAGATGAATGAGCGACACTTCTGTATAGGTCTCCATGTTTTCAGGGTTAGGGGGAGCTGTAAAATGACATATACTATCACTTAATATAAGGTAATTTCCTTGGAAAAATTCTTTAGGATTTTAAGGTTTGATGGGGTTCTACTGTTACATTTATTTCAAAGAAGACCAATTTATGACCTGACCTTACCAATGAGGACATTATGCTGGGGGGGGGGGGCATGCTCCTCCATGTTTGTGAGCACCATGTTTAGGATATTTGAGTCCTTATTGGAATTCCAGACCAGCTGTTCCAGAGTATTTGCATTGACAAAGTCCAGGAATCTCTGAGTCTGCATTTTAGTGGTCATGTATGTTTCTCAGTTTATGGACGGGTAGTTAAAAATCACCCATGAGTAGTGTGTTGGGCTGAATGGTAAGTGTTTCCAGTAATTTCAGGTATGCGGAGTGGTTTTCATGGTCCATGGTTTGTGATCTGTAACCAGCAATGACATGATGGGGGATTTTGCTTGTGGTCAGCTGGACATGGAGTAGCTCAAGGAAGTCATCCTGCTTGACTAATCTTGAGGTGTGATTGTTTTTTTATGTAAATGGAAACACCTCCTCCTTTGATTTTTTTCCTTTTCATAGTGGGGTCTGAATGTGTGATAGGAATTGTAGCCTTGCACTGCCAGGGTGCTTTCTGCAGCCTTGAACCATGTCTCTGTAACTGCACAGATGTCAGTATTCTCCAGGGCAAGGAAAGCTTCCAGGAAGTGCAATTTCTTGTTAAGATTCCTAGCATTAAGCAGTAGTATCTTCAGCTTGGCATTAGAAAAATGTGTTACACTGGCAGGTCTGTTGGTTTGGGAATTGTCTTAAAAAAGGCACAGTGGGGGTTAGCTAATGCCCTGGCCAGTATCTGAAAGCCTAACAGCAGTGTGGTTTGTCGATCATGTCATCCCAGGCAGATAAACACTGGATCCCCTTGGAATGACATCAGTAGCTAAGTCAATTATTGAAGTCAGTCAGTTTCTATTTATGAAGAACCACAAACCAGACCAGAGACTCAAAAAACAGAATAATGAAAAACGCTGTGCAGGATGCAGTAACTTTACAATTAATCAGGTTAAAAGACAGGATATATGAACATAAAATGGATATTATATAAAAAAGTACAAATGCTTTGTATAGGCATTTAACTGGACAGCATACACATGCTTTTAAGTTTGTAGTGATCCATCAAGTGGTTAAAGACCAGACGGAGCATTTAAATTATTGGGAATTGAGATGGCAAATATTAAGTGCTATGAGTTTCCCAGGTCTGAATGAATACTGCCCTAAAGCTAAAACAATTAGAAGTTTAATTGTTTAAGGAAATAATAGATATTTGAGGTGTATTTTTCTATTTGTATTTAATGTATGAATTTTTAAGGGGCGTTTTATATGAAGTGTTTTTTTTTCAAAATTATAAAGTGTATGTATTTAAATAAATGTATTTAAATATATCTTTTAATTGTTTATATGGAGGTACTATGATTAGATAATAAGTATTCTGATTGGTTAACTGGATGTATTAGAGGGGTATTTAAATAATGGAGTTGTGAATTTGTTAGTTCTGATGAAGTCTTAGTTTGTGAAGACGAAAGTGCTTAACTTTGCATGGAGTGTACCTTTATACATTTGTTTATTTATTTTGTGAAGTGCATATTATTTTTATTTCATTAAAAGTTTCATGGACATTGTTGAATTTGGTACTGGTGTCTGACTTATTGTAAAGTTACAGTTTCTATTTGTATTGTGGTATTATTCTTGGTAAGAGGAGAATGTTGCTCAGTGCAAGGCTCATACCCGTCTTGCAACACGTATTCAGAGAGGTCCAGCATGTCTGTCTTTATATAGTCCAGGGACATATGTCTCAGTTCATTCACACCCACATGGCCTATGACTGAGTCATACTGGTGCTTGTGGTTGAGTGACTTAAGTGTCTGCATAAGCTGGTGAATCCTGGCCCCTTAAAGGCAACTGACTGTAACCCTCTTTTTATTCAACCCGGTGAGGGGAGCGTCCGTGTGTCTCACGATGGAATCTCCTATGACCAAGATGTTTGAATGTGTGGTGTTTCACCTTAGAGGCCTACTTGTGGAGACATTGTGATGTGTATTTTTATATGTAGTGGTCAGTGTTGACTTGGTTTTGTTTGTATGTGATTTCTGATGGCTGCATATGAGAGGCCTCTGAGGTTTTGGTAAGTTACTTGTGCGTACTTCTGCATAGGTGGGTTTATGTGTCAAAACCTTATTTAGTGAAGGATGTAATGTGCATGTGCTGACACCCTGTTTGTTATTTGATTTATCAGTATGAGAAAATCTTGTCTCAATTTTCATAGTATAACCACACCTCTCACATACTGTTTGTTTCAGGATTAAGTGGTTGTCAGAATACATGAAACAATTGCTACATTGCCTCAGAAAAACAAGTTTTACAACAAGGCCTACAGACCAATCAGAAAAACATACAATAAGCTTTCAGCCAGCAACCCTCAACTCAGGTTTATGAATGTACACTTCTGCCACAAGAGTGCAGTCAGAAAACCATCAGTGTAAAAATGCTGATTTTAGAGCTCAAGTCAGAGAAACCACACAATCTAGATACTACAGTCCTGTAAAACTAGCAGACACAATGTAATTAAGTATTACAGCAGCAGTGGAAACAGTTTAGCTTTGAAACACTACTAAAGTGCAAGAAATTAAACAAATACTGGATTCTTATGAAATATAGCATGTTTGCTAGTTTTACAGGAATCTATAACCTAGATTGCATGTTTTACCTGTCTCACTAATCTTATATGCAAAGCCACGGAAAGAAGTGCCATGGAAATCATCAGCAATGATATGGTAAACCTCCAGACACTGGACCCACCCCAGTTTGGTTTCATCAAGGCTTGGTCATGCCTACTCAACCTGGTGGACTTCTTTGAGAACATCACCAAAGCAATGGATGAGGGCAAAATGGTTCACACTGCCTACCTTGACCTGGCTAAGGCATTTGACACAACATCCCACTCAGGCATTGTAGACAAACTCAAGAGGTTAGGTACAAAGCCGTATGTCACCCAGTGGATAGCCAACTGACTCAAAGACAGGACCCAGGAAGTTAGAATTAGGGGAGTTCACCTCTATAAACATGCCAGTCACAAGTGGAGTTCCTCATGGATCGATCCTTGGACTGCTCCTTTTTGGCATTTACTTCTGTGAAGTCAAGGCCAATGTCAATTGTCTCTCGCTGATTAAATTTGCAGATGATTGCAAATTAGGAGCTGTCAATGAATCCCACACCAATACAAATGTTCTCCAGGAAGGGCAGACACAGACAAACAACTGGTGTCAGAACCACGGACTAAAGCTAAATGCCAAGAAATGCATAATAGTATCATTCAGGAAGTCATCCACCCCTGGTAATTATCATATTGATAACACATCCCTTAGAGATGGCCTAGTAATCAGGGACTTAGGGACACACATAGATAGTAATCTAGCCTTTGACATGTCTACAGTGGTGAGGAAATCATTCTGTGTTGCACAACTTATAAACAAAAGTATGGCATCTGAGTCCAAGGAAGTCATTGTTCCACTGTATTCAGCATTCATCAGACCTATCATTGAGCGCAATGCCCTCTTTGGTATGTACCTAGCCAGGCATATCCAACATTTGGAAAGTCCACAGAAGTTCCTCACTAAAAGAATACAGGGGGTAAGTAAAATGTCCTGTGCAGACCACCTCAAGGCCCTATCCCTGTATTCTGTCTCCTATGTAGGTCTGTTGATGGGAGATCTATGCCTGGCATACAGGACATTGTCAGACCTCACCCTGATGTATCTCCTGCATATCTGCAAAACAAACAGCAGTAAAATTACCTGTTCTAAAGACTTAAAACTTGCCTTGATATAAATAGCACCTGCTGGAGAGACAGGCATGTATCCTAGAGACTACACCATCTCTGGAATAGGCTATCCATTCATGTGAAGCAGAGTTCCTCCCTAACCCAGTTCAACTGTAACTTGGACAATTGGATTGGAAACAGGAAATTCATCCAGGGCTTGGCACCTATGTCTCTGATGGACACAAACAACCTGTAAATGGTTCATCTCCCAGGCTCCAGCTTGTAAATGTTTCATCTCCCAAGTCCCTGCTAACACATCTCAAAGGTACCAGATTTTGTCAGAGATTTGGGATGTATGGCTAGGATTAAAAAGGCCATTGTAGTCGTTTGCCTAGTAAACACCTATGAATTAAAAAATAATCAACAAAAGTGCAAAATGATACTTATGTTCATTATTTCAACAGCTGATGGCTTTAGATGCAGTCAATTCTCTGTAGGTCTCGGATAAAGTAGCCAAACTAAGAGCAGTGGTGAGAAAATGAACACAAACCCACACAAAGAGTGGGCTTACATATAATCAGAAAAACAACTTTTACAACAAGGCCTATAGGCCAATCAGGAAAAAGCACGATAAGCTTTCAGCCAGCAACCTCCAACTCAAATAGGTTTACTACAAAACACATCTGCCATAAGAGTGTAGTCAAAAAACCCACTTAATATAAAAATTGTTGGTTTTAGAGTGCAAGTGCAGGGAAACCATGCAATCCAGATACTAGAGTCCTGTAAAACTAACAGACACAATGTAATTAAGTCTACAGCAGCAGTGGAAGGAGTTCAGTTTTAAAACTCTAGTAGTGCAAGAAATGTAACAAATAGTACAGGATTCTTATTAAATATAGTAAAAAATAATTGGCAGAAGTGCAAAATGATACTTATTTTCATTCTTTTAGCAGCTGATGCTTTTATATACAGCAGATTCTTTGTAACTCTCAGGCAAACTAGCCAAACCAGTAGCATCTCTGAGGAATTGAATCCTTATGTCATCCTTGTTTATCTAGCAGGCCCCCCAGTTGCCTGAATATACTCTTTTCCTCACCATCACAACCCTTCTGTGGAGTATAGGCTGAGATTATGCTCTATCTTTATACTGAAGTCTGACTGCCACGAGTCTGTCATTAATTCTAATGACATCCCTCACTGTCTTCAGAAGATTGCCCTTCACTAGTTTCCACACCTCTAATTTGTCCACTCCCAAAACAGTAGGCTCTGGATCCCAAGTCAAGTGGGCTTTGTGACACTGCCCTTCCAACTTGTCTCCTGTATACACAGAATGTCCAGTCTCCTCCTTTTCATGAAGTAATTCCTTCCAAGCTGTGTCCCATCAGTGAGCCTACATTCAGTGTAGCAATCCTTAGTTCAGTTTGTCAGGTTAATTGGGTTCACACCCAGCTTTCACTCGAGAGATATCCCACATAACCCAGGCTGAGCAACTGGACACCAGCTGACCAGTAGCTTACTAATCCAGGACTGCTGGTATTTATGGTGGGTCAGGCACACACTGGCCATCAGAGGCACATAGATCCCTCCCACTCTTAGCATGGGTCATTGGTGTAGGTCAGAGCAGACCAGGTCCTTAACCCACTTATCACTGGCAAATACCCATGTCCATTTTTTGGTGTTATTACTCAATGTGACCAAATTGGGTGGCCACGGTGGTGCAGCGGTTAGTGTTGCCACCTCACAGCAAGAGGCTCTCCGGTTCGATTCTCGGCTGGGGTGCCTTCTGTGCGGAGTCTGCATGTCCTCCCTGTGGTTGCGTGGGTTTCCTCCGGGTGCTCTGGTTTCCTCCCACATCCCAAAGACATGCTGTAGGTGGATTGGGCACTCTAAATTGGCCCTAAGTGTGAGTGTGTGCATGTGTGTGCCTCCTGTGGAAGGTTGGGCGCTGGGCTGGCAACTCAACACCGTAACACTCCACTGCCAATCATGAGCGGACAGGTGATCCGCTGTGGCGACCCGTAACCGGGAAAAAGCCAAAAGAAGAAGATTACTCAATGTGACCAAATTATCTGGAGCCAGTTTTTACAACCATCAAGTGGCTGGCTAACCATGACGGAGCATGCAGTCTGTAATCCATCTTCTTCTCTCTAGAGGATACTCCACACTACAATTCTTTTCCCAAAAATTACTACCTGACACTACCTAGAGTGTGTGCTGTTGCCCATGACTCCATTCAATTTTGGATGCACTCTGACTGCATATCTCCCAAGTTTGAGGTGGAAAAACTCAGTATGTTTTTTGGGAGATGGGAGGAACCCTGCACTGACATGGGAAGAGCATGCAAACTCCACAGAGGCATTGACCAGAAGTTAGGATTGAACAGTGTACATCTAAGAAAGAGTTATTAAACAGCAAAAGTACTGCTTAACCAGCATAAAATATGGGTTGATCAATCTCACTCTTAATTTAATGCACACACACACACACACACACACACAGTTTTCTCTTTATTTTCTATTTGTTTTAATTTTACACTCACTAAACAGCAAAAGCTCTGCTTAGTGAGTATAAGATACTGATGGCCGATAGCTTGCTTACAGTTCGAGGTCCAGGGCAGCTTAGTAACTCCTTCAGTTTAGAGCTTAGACTTCTTGCATTAGCATGGCAAAATTTTATTGATCTATTTTATCTGTTAACCTTTTAATGTTCTTTGATAGACTCAGACACTAGTCTAAAAATATCACATTGTACAAGTGAATTTCTTAATTAGCTTTTTTTCTACAAGCATAGCTAGTGTGAAAGTCATCCCTATTAAATAGTTTTGTGATACCCTTGAACTCGTATCAAGACCCAATCGGACTGATATCCAAGTTCACACTATACTAGAAAAGCTCACCTAGATTCGGCCACAGCTTGCTGTTAGGGAAAGTTAGTTTGCTTTTGCTTTCTTGTATTTTGTATTACTTTATTGCATTCTTCTATTTTGTATGTTGTGATTTATTTTCTTTACACAGTGTTTTACTTGCATTCAGCTTTCATACCTCGCAACCACTTAGGGCAAGAAACTTGGACAAAGCCATGAATAAAAGTTATTCTCACCCTTCCAACCTGATGCTGTTGAGTTTTTAAACTCAGTTGTCTTTCTAGTTGCCTGCCCCATGTGTTAATTTAACCACTTATCTCCTTCCCTATCCCCTTTCACTGGCTGTTGTAAGCACAAAATTATCATTCTGTGAAATCAGTCCCCTTCAACTATTTAAATTTATTGGCCATCCCACTATATTCCATAGAACCAGAATACAAAGTGCTTACCCCTCTTCCAATCTATCTTGCTATTTTAGTGGCTCTCCACTTAGGTAGCTAAAGTTTAGTTACTCCCTCTTTCATATCTAACTGCTTAGTGCACACTGCAGCTATTAGGATATTAATCCATTTTCCATCTTACTTTTAAAATCTACTTCAAGGCCACCAATTACTGGAGAGCCCACATTCTGCCTCTCAGTAGTCATCTTAGGATTAGTGCTTCTGTTTTGTTCCTGATGAGAGAAGGAGCAGAGGGACATTATTTCCTGGAGACTGCTGATCACTGGAAAACCTAATTGCTTTATAGGTGCCAGCTTGGAAGTTGTACTTGTATTATGTTCCTGGTGAGAGGAGAAGCAGAGTGCATTGATTCATGACTGTTTCTGGTTGGGTAGTGAGTGTCTGTGCTTGACATTCCTGATTGGTCTGGTTGCTATTCAAGGCATCTACCAGGAAAAGGCTACAACAAGCTTACAGACCCTTGTATCATCTGGGACAAGATTGTGGATCACCAAACAGGCTGTGGCCTGCTTCCCATCTTTGGATTGATGCTAATATTTTGCTTCTAGTAAGAGAAGAAGCAAAGGAGCAATGTATCCCAGCACAGTAAAGCTGTGGTGAGACCAGCACTAGCAGTAGCCATTCACACGATTACCTTCTTTTCATCATTCTTAACAAGCTAATTCCTGATATTGCTTTATAATCTCACTCCTACTGTCTAATCAATAAAAAAAAAGAGTCTGTTGCCATGGATCTGAACTTTCCCACTATCTCCATTACCGACTTGTTGGATATGGGCATCCTGAGGCAATGTAGAAATTGCTTCATGTTTACTGACAACCAGTTCATTCTCAAACAGATATGGTATGTGAAAGATGTACTTACACAATGTCACTGGAGGCAAAGCTCTCACATAAAAGTGCACCTAATGTCAATATGGTTGTCAGTAGTACACACTCTACACCCATTACACGCAATTCAAAGCAGACATAAACACCCACATACGCTGCATTTTTTAAATGTAACCTTCCTAAACCCCAAAGACCTCCTAGACAAAGTCCACTTAAGAAATACCCTCAGCAGCCCCAAATGCACTGTTTCAAAACAACACCCACATCAACACATTGAGTGACTTCTCATGGAGCCTCTACCTCTAAGCCCATAAGGCAAGTCACCACACAATCCTACATTCTGGTCATTGGACACTCCATTGTGAGACACTGATGTCCATCTCACAAGGCTGAGTAAGGAGAAAGTCACAGACAGTTGCTTATCATGAGCTAGGATCCACCACATTATGCATGCACTCAGGGTCATTAGACCATAAATACCAGTGTGACTCAGTCATAGTCAATGTGGGTTTAAATGACCTGTGATGTCTTTCTCCCTAGACTATATGAGGAGAAGCATCATGGAGCCCTCGGAATGTGTGTCCCAGGCTGGTATGAGCCTAGCACTGAGCAGCATTTTACCTACTCCAAGGATGATGCCAGAATATGAACAAAAGATGCCTGACTTTAATAATTGGTTTAGTTTCTGGTGTCATTCTAAGTGGGTGCAATATTTGTCAGCATGGAAGGAAATGGTCAACAGATCACGGTGCTTTGCCAGGGATGGTCTGCACCTCTCCCCTCTAGCCTTTCGAATATTAGCTAAAACATTGTCTTCCCCTCATAGTGCTTTTTTTAGACAATGCCAAACTGAAAGTACTTCTAACATTGTAAATCAAAACCAAGAAAATCTAAAGGTATTACTGCTCAGTGCTAGGAGTCTAAACAAAAAACTCCAATCCTTAGAAGCCCTCTTCACACTAGAGAATGCTGACATCTTTCAGTCACTGGGACATGGTTTAAAGCCACTGAGAGCACACCGACAATGCAAGGTTATAATGCCTTCCACACATTTAGACCAACTACTACACGGACAGGGACTAAAGGTGGAGGTGTCTTGATTTACATAAAAAATAAACATACCTCAAGGCTGGTCAAACAGGACAATGCACTTGAGATTCTCCATGTTCAAATCACCATAGGCAAAATCCAGTACCACTTCCCTGCAAGCTATAGGTCCCCCTCCATGACTCAGAAAACCCATACCATGTATTTAAACTTATTGGAAACACTCACCATCCAACCTCATACCATAATTATGGGTGACTTTAATTACCTCACTATTAACTGGTAATCCTATATGACACCAAACATACAGGCATAGGGATTCCTGGATTTTGTAAACAGAAACTCCCTGGACCAGACTGCCAATACACCAACCAGGGGTGCAAATGTACTTGGTCTGGTCCTCACTAATACGGGAGAATGCTGCACAACCCCCTAGTGTAATGACATCCCTGGTAAAGTCACACCACAAAATGGTCTCCTTTGAAGTAAAAATAAAACCTGGGCCCCCACCTAACCCTGGAATGTTCAGGAAATACTATAAGGTTAACTTCCTGCTATTAAGTGATAACTTGGCAAAATTTTAAGCCCCCATAAACCCTGAGAACACTGCTAACTATGCAGAACTGTTCACAGAAACACTTTACCAGCATGTTAATAGCTGTTTAGAGGCAGCTGTGTACCCACCAGGAAGAAGTACAGAGCTAAGTCAAAAAACAAGCCACCCTGGTGGATTCACAAAATCAATTAGCTGTATAACAGAAAGAAGAAAATCATGGCAAAAATTAGGAGATGCAACATCCAGCAGGATAAAAGCACTCTAATCAAACTAAACAAACAAATCAGAAGACAAATATAGTTTACCAAAGCAACATTTAAGGCAAATTTGGCCTTCCAGGCCAAGGATAACCACAATGTATTCTTTAGCTATGTCAGCAACCTCAAAGGCAATGCACAATTGTGTACAGAGCTCACAGTAAATGCAGCCACGTGTGCTGAGCCAGAAGATATAGCAGACCTACTGACCAACAAATTCAGCTCCAACTTTACCCCTCTCTCCCCTTCAAACTTCCCTCAGGAAATACCATCAAATATAACTTCCCCTGCTATCACTAGGGAACAGATCCTTAATGCTCTCTCTAAGACCAAGAACACTGCATCAATGGGCCCAAACAATATCCCAGGGGCAATCTAAATAGCATGAAAAATGACCTATCAGACCCTCTGGAGTTGATTTTTAATTGTAGCCTCCAAACAAGCTTCATGCCTCCAGAATGGAGAACAGCAACAGTCATCCATCTGCACAATGGTGGGCCATCTATAGACCCTGGAAACTACAGACCCATAAGTCTCACTAGTCTCATATGCAAAGCCATGGAAAGAATGATCATGGAAATGATCAATAATAATATAGTAAACCTCCAGACACTGGACCCAACTAAATCTGGTTTTGTGAAGGGCAGATCATGCCCACTCAGCCTGGTGGATTTCTTTGAGAAGGTCACCAAAGCAATGGATGAGCACAAAATGGTTCACACTACCTACCTTGACCTTGCCAAGGCATCTGACACAATACTCCACTCAGACATTGTTGACAAACTCAAGAGGTTAGGTACAAGCCCTTGTCTCACCCAGTGGACAGACAACTGACTCACAAACAGGACCCAGGAAGTTAAAATAGGGGAGACCACCGCTACAAAGAGGCCAGTACTCACAAACAGGATCCAGGAAGTTAAAATAGGGAAGTCCACCACTACAAAGAGGCCAGTCACAAGTGGACTCCCTCAGGGATCAGTCTTCAGACCGCTCCTTTTTGGCATTTACTTCTCTAAAGTTAAGGCCAATGTCAATGGCCTTTGGCTGATTAAATTTGTAGATGATTGCAAATTAGGAGCTGTCATTGAATCCCTCACCGATACAAATGTTCGCCAGAAAGGGCTGATACAGACAAACAACTGGTGTCAGAGCAGTAGACTAAAACTAAATGCCAAGAAACGCATAATAGTATCCTTCGGGAAGTCACCCACCTCTGGTAACTATCATATTGGCTACACACCCCTTACAGTTGACCCTGTAGTCAGGGATTTAGGTACACACATAGATAGCAATCTAGCCTTTGACAATCATGTGTCTACAGTAGTGAGGAAATCATTCTATGTTGTGCGACTTATTAACAAAGTTATGTCATCTAAGTCCAAGAAAATCATTGTTCCAGTGTATTCAGCATTCATCAGACCTATCATCGAGTACAATGCCCCATTTGGTATGTTCCTAACCAGGCATATCCAACAACTGGAATGTCCACAGAGGTTCCCCACTAAAAGAACACAGGGCATAAGTAACATATGCTATGCAGACTGCCTCATGGCCCTATCCCTGTATTCTGTTTCCTACAGGCTGTTGAGGGGAGATCTTTGCCTGGCATACAGGGCATTGTCAGACCCCACTCTGATGGACCTCTTGCATATCTGCAAAACAAACAGCAACAGAATTACCTGTTCTAAGGACTTAAACCTTGCCTGTGATATAAATAGGACCTGTAGTAGAGAGATATGTATTCCAGAGGCTACCCTGTCTCTGGAACAGGCTCCCCATCCATGAGAAGCAGAGTTCCTCCTCTTAAGAGAAAAAGTTTTAAAACATACTGTTATTTGTCTCTTTCCTGTTCTTGCAAAGTGAACATGTTATTTGTTGGGATATGCCTATCAAAGATGGGCCTTATCTGTGAGCAAAATGCAGCATTGCTTATGAACCTGAATGATATTTGTTTTCTGCATTTCAGAATAAAGAGATTTGGTTATAGCTCAGTGAAGCCTGGGATAAGGATGCATGGCCGAGTAAGAGTTAATTTACTGAAGCAGGCTGTGTGTCATGGAAAATTTGAGCTACCATTGTTGAATTGAACATTCTGTACTTCTTGAACATTCTGTACTAACTGTGGTTTGAGGTAATTTGTGATAAACATGTTTATCCTATATGTTTTTCATAGCCAACTGTCAACGGTCAGAAATGTATCAAAAAGTTGTTTTGCTTGCAGTATAAAAGTTGATGTCAGTAAACAAGTTGATCAGATCAGAGGAGATCAGATCAGTCCAGACCGGACATCTTGGCCAACATGCTGTGTAATCTGGTTAACTACTAATAAAGGAAAATTCATGACCTGAGGCAGATGTGACTCGTTTGAATTTTTTCTTCTGACATTTTGGTCCTTCGGACCGGAAACCTCTATGAAGATACGGATCAGACCGACAGAGAGACTGAAAAACCTGTGCAGGTGAGGGTTTCTCATCTTAAGATTCCCTCGACTGAAAGCCCTCCGACTGATTTGTCGTTGAAAGGAGGCCAGCCGCTCTCTGATCCCTATCTGAGGGACGGTTTCTGAACGAAAAGGGGAAACGGAGTCTAATCTGGTTCAGGTAGGATGAAAAATAAATTTCTTTTAATTTATTTATTTATTTTTATTTATTTTATTTATTTAACATTTGTTGACTGGGAATGTCCAACTAGGTTCCACAGAGCCTGTTTTCAGCGGAGGCCCGGGGAGAAATGCTCCAGATGCATGTCTAATTTAATTTAATCTTGTCGACAAGGTTTTATTTTTAGTTAAGGATGGGTAAGATTACTTGTTAAGATTATTTTGTTAGGATCACCCGTTAAGATAACCCCATTTTATAATAAGCCCTGTGAAATAACTTTGATACAGTCCTAAATAAAAAAAAAAAAAAAAAAAGGAAAAAGGTAAAATAAGAAATCTAGGGGAAACATGGGTTCGAGTTGCTGCAAGTGTGACAGTGATGCCTGTTTAAATGTTGATGCTAAGTATATGAAAGGTTTAAACAAAAATAATGTTAAATTTTTGAAAAAGTGGAAGTCGAGATATGATTTTGATGGTACACTGAATAAGAATGCCTGTGCAAAATTGGTTAGAGATTTGAAAAGAGATGCGGGAACTAGAACTAAAAAACAAAGACAATTGGGATTTCGCCAAGCACAAAAATGGTTAGAAGAGGCAAATAAACGAGCTATAAAAGAAAAACAGTGCCAGGAAAAAGAAAAAATAAATCAAAAGGGATCACTGGTGCCAAGTGAAAAAGTAGCTTTATTTTTAGATAAGGAGGATGAGCATACAGTTTGTGCAGTACAAAGGCAGGCAACTGCCCCACCGTATGGGGAAATTGCTGCTGCTGTACCAGCGGAACCTCCTCAATATCAGTCTGAAGATGTGGGATCTGTACAGCAGGGTGGGTTATTGGCTGCTCAAGGAAACGTTGTGACCCCTCCAATTTACCCGCAAATTCCCGTAGTACCCAAGGTTGCTTTGCAACAGGTAGACCAACCTATGCAGTTAAGGTCGGGACCAGCAGGGCAAGGATGTTGGGCCATTAAACTTTCTGACCACTCAGAAGCCCTTCCCTTAATACAAGTTGCAAACCCACAAGCAGGGGATGTTGGACAAGAGCCAACTATTTTAGTTTATCGTCCCTGGGTTAGAGAGGCTATAAAACGAGCTACAGATGGTATTCCTCATCCCAAGGTTAATTTTCAAAAGTTTTCTGAGGACATAGCTGGTATGCGTTTAAGTTATCATCTAAATGGTTTAGAAGTAGAACAAGTAGTGTGACAAATCCTGGGTCCAGATTGGCACTTAGTTTGTGGTACTTGGACGTGTAAGGCAGATGATGGCACTACATTAAAGCATAATTCTGGGGTGTTAGACATGCGAGTCATTGATCTGTTGAAGAGAATTTCTGATAAGTGGCGTCCAAGAGCAGATTGGACAGTAATAAATCAGTGTATCCAAAATGATGATGAATCTGTAGATCACTATATTGTAAGATTAACAGAAGTGTTCAATAACCATTGTGGAATGATGATTCCGCAGGATCAGACTAATGATAGTCCGTATGAACAGCAATTGAAAAACGCTTTTCTTAAAGGTTGTAAGGCTCCGATAAATAGTTTTATAACTAAGCATATGGTTGATCATAGAACATGTAGACTGCAACCTTTGTTTGAATATGCACGGCATGCTGAGCGACATTTCAATTTATAAAAGAAAAAGAAAGTACAAGTGTTAGCAGTAGGGGATGATGGTGGTATATTTTTGGTACAGGACCAAAGGGGGCAAGGGCGCCGTGGTGGCATACAAAGACGTGGGGGCCCGAAATGGGACACGTCAAATAAACCGGGTGGACATTCAGAGGAATATGAGGGGAGGTTAAAACGTGGAGAATGTTTTAAATGCAGTAGACGTGGGCACTTTGCTGCCAACTGCGAAGAGTGGCAACATCCCCCACAGCTTACGAACAAGGGCTCCGCATGACTATATGATAGTAAAGGAAGGCGCCAAATTCATTATTGTGATTATTGTAGAGAAGAAGAAAGTGAGAATGATTGTGATGATGATGAGGCAGACTCTCTCTGCGATGAATGTCAGGAAATTAAGGAAGGGTGGGATTGTAACTGTGAAGTCATAAACCTGGCACATTTGGGTATTGCTATGCATCTAGATCAAAAACCCATTATAGAGTTTTTGGTTTAGGGACAGAAAGTGGAGTTTTTATGTGATTCAGGTGGATCGCGTACACTTTTGTGTCCAGCAGTTCTACCCCCGAACTGCGAAACAGATGAGTTTGTCCTTGTGAAAGCGGCAAACGGGAAAATCTATAAGGAACCACTGTCTCATCCTCTATTGTTCACAGATCCGCAAACAAACCAAACTGTTAGGTGTAGGGTAATTATATCGAAAGTTTGTCCAGTTAATTTGCTGGGAAAAGATTTGATGCATTTGTTTGGAATAGCAGCAATTCCCACACCTAAAGGCATTGAGGCGAAAAGGTTAGCGGATGGCTTGGTGGTACAAGGAGTACAAGACTTGTTTTACTGGTATAGCCAGGACTTGATTTCAAATGGGCCAGGGAGGGTTGATACAGATTTGATCAACCTAGCTTTAAGTAAATCTAGGAGCGGGTCACCGCAGGTTGCGGCGCACTTACATTGTACTATGTACTATAGACAGGCCCCTGGTCTGGATAAAGAATTTGAAAAAGAATTCTTCAGGCACAAATATGCAAGGATAATTTTGAATGATATGTTTTGGGATAAGCAAGGTAATACAGTAGTGACCTGTACTTTGACCAAGGAAATGAGTTCTTTATATCGCTCAGGTTATAGCCCACATATTTCAATTACTAAAGCGGTGGGGACACATTGGGTAGATTTGGCGAAAAAGGTAACAAATTGGGACACAATGTCCGAAAGTCAGTTGAAGGATCAACAGATCCAGGTACAAAGATTAAATTGGGTGACTTGGGCACAACCAAGTGTGCACCTCAGGGATGACAAAACAGAAATGGCATGACAAATCTTCCTAACTCAAGAGGAAGATAGTGCGTTAAGTGCCTTACCTGTAGATTTATGGTCAAAAGGTAAAGGGGATGTAGGACTGATGAAAATAGCAGGTGAAGTTTGTATAACTCCAAAGTCGGGTTTTAGACCTCGTAAGCACCAATACCCGCTAAGTAAACAAGCAGAGGAAGGAATTAAGCCAGTCATTGAGCAGCTAAAACAGGTAGGAATTCTTGTTGAATGCCCAGATTCACCCTGCAATACTCCGTTGTTTCCTGTAAAGAAACCGGATGGGTCATGGAGGTTGGTTCAGGATTTACAAGCAGTTAATTCGGCTGTGATTCCATGAGCACCGGTGGTCCCTGAACCCTATACATTACTTAATGATTTACTACCTCAGCACAGATATTTTTCTGTCATAGATATAAGCAATGCCTTTTTCTCCATACCACTACATAAGGAGAGTAGATTTTGGTTTGCATTCACTTATCAAGGTAAAAGATACACCTACACCAGATTGCCACAGGGCTATTGTGAGAGTCTGACAATATCCGCACAAGAAATGGCTGCAAATTTAGCTCAGTTTGTTCCCCCAGAGGAAAGCCAGGTTCTGTTGTATGTAGATGACATTTTGTTGGCCTCACCCACGCAGGAAAATTGTAGAAAGGATACCCTTGCCCTTCTTAGTTTTTTAGCTGAGCAAGGACATAAGGTAAATAAAGAAAAGTTACAATT
Organism: Protopterus annectens; assembly: GCF_019279795.1. Classification (NCBI taxonomy): domain Eukaryota; kingdom Metazoa; phylum Chordata; order Ceratodontiformes; family Protopteridae; genus Protopterus; species Protopterus annectens. Next base: position 1,752,048,119 of record NC_056731.1, on the reverse strand, counting down.
GTGGAAAGCACAAGTAAAGTACTTGGGTTATTTAATTTCTCAGGCAGATAGACAATTGGAGAACAAAAGAAAACAAGCAATTCTTGAGGCACCTATGCCTACAACTAAGTGGGAGATGATGTCCTTTTTAGGTGTGACTAATTTTTGTAGAAGTTGGATCCCTAACTATGCTGAGGAAGTAGGGCCATTGACCGCACTGATCTATGATACTCCCATGGCGGCTAAGAATAATATACAGTGGACAAATAAGGCAATACAGGCATTTATTAGAATTAAACAATTGATAGCAGGATCCTCTGTTTTGGGTTTTCTGAACTATTCTAAGCCGTTTGTACAAATGGTTGATTGTAAGGGAGGATATATGACTTGGGTTCTGGTACAAGTACATGGGGATAAACAGAGGCCGATAGCTTTCTACTCCTCTAGATTAGATCCAGTTGCAAGGGCATTGACGCATTGTGTTCAAGCTGTAGTGGTGGCTGCCATGGCAGTACAAGCCTCAGCATCATTAGTTTTGTTTAACCCATTACAGTTGCGGGTTCCACATTCAGTAGCTACTATACTTTTGCAAGATAAGATAACCTTTTTATCTCCTAGTTGACATTTGTCGTGTATGACAGTGCTGCTGACACAGCCTCATATGACCATAGAAAGATGTACTACTCTTAATCCGGCGACACTTTTGCCGACTCCAGGAGAAGGTACTCCACACGTTTGTTTAGAGAGCATTCATGACAAAGTACTTCCCCGACCAGATTTAACGGATATTCCGTTGATAGATTCTGATCTCGTTTTGTTTGTAGATGGATCAGCAAAGAAAGACACTGTAGGAAAAACACTAGTAGGGTATGCTGTCACCACAGAAACTGAAGTTTTGGAGGAAAAGGGATTGTCAAACATTTATTTTGCACAGGCAGCTGAGTTGGTGGCTTTGACTCGAGCTTGTACCCTAGGGGAGGGTAAAAAAGTGACAATTTATACAGATAGTCAATATGCTTTCTCCACTGTACATGTTTTCGCTGAACTGTGGAAGAATAGGGGAATGGTTACTGCGACAGGCAAACCAATACATCACAGAGATTTAATTTTACAGTTGTTAGATGCAGTGCAACTACCACTTCAGATAGCGATATGTAAATGTTCCGCACATACCAACAGAAAAGATCCTGTCTCCAGGGGAAATGCCCTTGCTGATATGGCTGCAAAAAAAGGCAGCTCAAGAAAATGATTTGCTTTTACATGATAATGATTTAGAGCCCGGACACCTCTTAGACTTAGAGACACTAAAAGTAATGCAAACATTGACGACACAGAAGGAGAAATGTCGTTGGGTAAAATATGGTATCACTCAACAGAGTGGGTTGTATAGGGCATCACATGGCAAATTGTATAACCCTCAAACCTTTTTAGGAATGCGGCATTGGTTAGCCATGGACCTGCCCATGTAGGAGTACAGACGATGATTCATATATAGTGTCTAAGGTGTTTTGGTGTAAAGGGTTTTCAACTTATGCAAAGCAATTCTGTTTATCTTGTTTATTATGTGCAAAGTATCATGCTCAGGGGGGAGTTAAAAAGTCTCAGCAGGCATTCCCTACCCCTCTGTATCCATTCCACACACTCTGTATGGACTTTATTGAATTGACACCCTCAGAGGGAAAAAGGTTCTGTTTAGTCATTATTGATGCTTTTTCTAAATGGGTAGAAGCTTTTCCAGTGAAGCATCCGAATGCACAAACAGTAGCAAAGCTTTTGACTACAGAAATAATTCCCCGATTTGGCCTACCAAGGCGCATTTACAGTGATAATGGGTCTTATTTTGTTAACCAGATTGTTCAGAAATTGGGTCAAGTGTTTCAAATTGATCTCAAATATCATTGTGCTTACCATCCCCAATCAGCTGGACTGGTGGAAAGACACAATGGTGTCTTGAAGAGTAAGCTCCACAAACTAATGGCAGAAACACATAGGTCATGGACTGCGTGCCTTCTGTTGGCACTCCTGTACATGTGAATCTCACCTTCCTACAAAGGACTTACACCATTTGAACTTTTGTTTGGGAGACCATATTACATCCTGCAGTGGCAAGGATTGTTGCCAGCGGAACGTGAGGGGGGGTGAGGATCTAGCGGATTATATGAAGAAGCTGCTAAATGTCAAATCTCTTGTAACCAATGACTCCTTTGCAGATTCCAGAAATGAAACCTTGTTAAGCGTGGCACCCGGGGACTGGGTGTGGATCCAAATTGTGAAGAGAAAGAATTGGTCATCCCCCAGGTGGGAAGGCCCATACCAAGTACTTATCTCGACACCTACGGCTGTAAAGATCGCTGAGAGGACTTTGTGGATTCATACCACCCACTGTAAAAAACTCAAGGCTCTCCCTTCTGCCATTGATATTGGTCAAACTCTACCGGATCTCTGAGCGCAAAGTCTGGCTACAATGGGGGATTAGCCCAATAGGGGTTAGTTTGTCTCAAACCCAGTGAAGAAACCAATGGCGCGAGGTAGTCCTTTGGGAGGATGGCCATGTTCAACTGGTACTTGAACTGTCACATGATGATGATTTTGGTGGCGAAAGTAAATATGTCCATACGAGAAGGAACAGTTGCAAGAGAAAAAGGAATGGTGGTGCTGCAAGCGCAAACAGGTGCTACTGCTGTGTTTAAGGTGACACTCTGTGAAGGAATTTTGGACTGTTCTAAATGGAACAATAATAATTTCTTGACTCATGCACAATACTTGTGCAATAGAGACTGTACGTCCTGGTCAAGTGTTTGGTGGTCAACAGATGTGAATGGATGGGAAACAAGTGCTGCAGTGATACCAGAGAAAGATAAAAGCAGGCAACAAAGAATAAAAATTGCGCATTCCCATGGTACCGGAGTAGTTACTATAACCATTGTGTCACCACAAGAAAGTGATTCAGGAGTTTATGGAATTGGAGTGTCTCTTCCAACTAGAACTGATCCTTTGGGGACCCTCCAACTTAAAGTACAAAGCCTTAAGAATGCTACAATTAAAGCAGATTTTGCCTTCACAAAAGAAGAACAATTGTTACTCGAGACGGGATTCGTACACCATAATGAATGGTTATCTTGGATTAGATATAGTACCCGAGAAGCACATTGTGAGAACTGTATTTCTTGTGCTGAAGGTAAACAGCAATTAGCAACAGTCCCATTGATGCAAGATGAAGGTAACCTAACGTGTCTGTTGAAATTATTCTTCAACAAAACTGAAGATAAATGCAAAGATGAAACTCAGCGTTTTCCAGTCATAAGCAAAGTTGAGAAACCGCCTGCAGCGATTTCCTATCCAGGTTCGTATATGTGCATCTCCAAAGATGGCACAGGGAAAAATTATGGCAATATGGGACAGAACTATTGCAATGTTACTGTGAATGGCAATGGGAATCCATTTCTGGAAAACCAAACTCATAGTTTAGCAGACATATGGTGGTTATGTGGAGACAACAAACTCAGATCAAGGCTTACGATTCCCTGGAAGGGAACTTATGCACTTGTAAAGTTAATTCTGCCATTCTACATTTTCCCAGTTCCAGCAAGCAATTTTGTAAGAGAACTTGAAATAAAGCCGAAGTGGTTGAGTAAGAGAAAAAGAGAGGCACTGAAGCAATCTTTTGATAATGGTGTTTACATCGATAGCATTGATGTACCAAGAGGCGTACCTGATGAATACAAAGCAATAAACCAAATAGCAGCTGGTTTTACATCCATCTTTGTCTGGATTCAACCTAATAAGAATGTGGACTGGATCAACTACATTTACTATAACCAGCAGCGTTTTGTGAACTATACCAAAGATGCATTGAAAGGAATTGCTGAACAACTGGAGGCCACTTCACAGGTGGCATGGCAGAATCAAATTGCATTGGATATGCTCCTGGCCAAAGAAGGAGGAGTTTGCAAGATGTTTGGGACTTTCTGTTGTACATATATTCCAAACAACACTGCGCCTGATGGAAGTATCACCCGAGCTTTGAAAGGTTTGGAGATGTTATCCGAAGAATTGGCAGAGAACTCTGGGGTAAATAATCCCTTTACAGATTTTCTACAAGCGTGGTTTGGAAAATGGAGTCATCTCATCAGCAGTTTCATGGTGTCCGTTGGAGTCGCTGTGGCCATCGTGGTGGTATGTGGTTGTTGTTGTATACCCTGTATCAGAGGTCTTCTACAAAGACTGGTTGATACTGCTGTTATGAAGACGATGTACCAGCAATTGCAACAGACTGGTGAAAGTGAATACATTGAAATGTGACTCTCTGCAAATGTTTTGGAAGTTTAAAAATTTGTCTTGCCAATGAATTAATGTATGCAAAGAAAAACTTAGTTTTTACCATATATTGCTGAAATAAAAGACAAATAAAAGTGTTTTCAGGGGGGAAATGTTAAGAGAAAAAGTTTTAAAACATACTGTTGTTTGTCTTTTTCCTGTTCTTGCAAAGTGAACATGTTATTTGTTGGGATATGCCTATCAAAGATGGGCCTCATCTGTGAACAAAATTCAGCATTGCTTATGAACCTGAATGATATTTGTTTTCTGCATTTCAGAATAAAGAGATTTGGTTATAGCTCAGTGAAGCCTGGGATATGGACGCACGGCTGAGTAAAAGTTAATTTACTGAAGCAGGCTGTGTGACCTGGAAAATTTGAGCTACCATTGTTGAATTGAACATTCTGTACTTCTTGAACATTCTGTACTAACTGTGGTTTGAGGTAATTTGTGATAAACATGTTTATCCCATATGTTTTTCATAGCCAACTGTCAACGGTCAGAAATGTATCAAAAAGTTGTTTTGCTTGCAGTATAAAAGTTGATGTCAGTAAACAAGTTGATCATATCAGAGAAGATCAGATCAGTCCAGACCGGACATCTTGGCCAACATGCTGTATAATCTGGTTAACTACTAATAAAGGAAAATTCATCACCTGAGGCAGATGTGACTTGTTTGAATTTTTTCTTCTGACACCTCCCTAACACAATTCAAGTGTAGCATGGACAATTGGATTGGGAACAGGAAATTCATCCCTGGTTTGGCACCTATATCTCTAATGGACACAGGCAACCTGAAAATGTTTCATCTCCCAGACCCTTGTTTGTAAATGTTTCATCTCCCAGGCCACTGTTTAAACTTATCAAGGGTACCAGAACTTCTCAGAGATTTGGGATGCATGGCTGGGCTTAAAAAGGCCCTTGTAGTCATTAGCCTAGTAAACACCAATGAACTCTCTTAATTGTGCATTATATAGAAAAGACTTTCATTGTTAATAATTGCTAACACTGAGAGATGGTACGATTTCTATTAAACACAAATCTGCATTGCATTTTTTTTCATAAATTAAATATATCCTTGGCCTATCGGTACATATGATATAGGGGAGTAGTTTTCAGATCATTCCCCCTGCATGAAGTATGATGGTAGTAAATGAGCACCTGTTTTTTAACATTTTGTTCACAGCATGAATGATATTACTCAGTTTAGCCCTACTAAAATAGAAATATTGATTTTTTTTCTCAACTAATATTTCATAATGGCCTAATCATTTTCTTAAACATAGAATTGTCAATCACAAGTAAACCCCTCAGATTTTGGACAGGTATCTTTATTTATGTCAAAGTCTAAATTTTGGCAAAGAAAAAGTCCCACATATTGCTATTATTTTTAATTTCCTTTCCTTAATTGCTGTATCAGGACTAATAGGGCTACTTCTTAGAATTCTAGTTCTTTTGGCATTTCTAGCCACTGCCAAGTACATAGGGGCATATGTAGGAGCCCCAGTGACTAGATCTTGGCCTAAATAAAGTTAGGACTTAAGGTTATCAAAGTCAATAATACAATGCTTAATAGAAGAATCTGTTTTACATCTTTGCCTAAGTGCACAATTTGGCTCAGTCCGAAATAACTTCTGAAACTGTTGTCTGTCATGATTGCATAAGGTGCAACAAAAATTTACCTTATCAGCTGGCTGAGACACACTTAAAATGTATTGTATGTTTATATCTTTAAAAATATTGTCTCAGTTTTATCAGAGGGAGCCTCCCTGTTCTGTTACTTTCCTGAGCCCAACCAAATGAGATTTCAAGAACGTCTCTATTTAAATCATACACGTTGCACTTGCATCACTGAAATACCGCACCATCTTAAGTCAGTGAAATTACCCATGTCAGTGTTAGTCTGTACACTAATACAAGAAAATCAGTTTATTGAGGGCAGGTTAAAATTGTAAATAAACAGTTTATACCCTACTAATAGTTAAACCATCTATAATACAAAGTTTACTTGTCTCGCCAATAAAGTCTAAACCTCTCTCATGTTCCTCTCGCACCTGTTACTCGCACCTACTCTTGCTTGTGACTGCTCTCAGCGTTTCCTTATACAGAGGAAAAAACACGAAGATGGATCAAACAAGTACCTGATAGTTTTTATCTCCTTCCAACAGAAAAAGAAATGGAAATAAAGTAAAAATTAAAATTTGGTGTCTCACAGCACAGGGATCTCACCAGAGTAACAGCACACACTGCAAATAAGTGCTTGATACTTTTTACTCCCCCAAAAGAAAAAAACAGAAAAGAAATAAAAAAATAAAACTGGTGTTCCACAACATAGACATATCACAAGATTGACATACATACATACATACATACACACACACATACACATGTATATTGTGGGCTTCTGATCAAAGATAATACTCACAACCACTTCTAGATTATTTCCTTATATAGAGGAAAAAGTCCTAAGGTGGTCCAAATAAGTGCCTGATTGTTTTCACCCCTCAAAAGGAAAACAAAAACATGAAAATAAAGTAAATAGTAACATCTGGTGTTCCCCAACACAGGGCCAGACTGACACATTCATGTACATGTACACACACACACACACACTTTCTGATCAAATGTCAGTACTGGGATTACTTAGGGACCACTTCTGTTTGGTATTTACTTCTCTAATGTCAAAGATGATGTCATAGGTCTGTCAGCAAATGACTGTTACTATTATTGACCCTAAAGGAAGAAAAATCATAATGATGGATGTATTTTGAAGGCACCCTAGGAACAGCAGACAGTGAGAAGTGCACACTGGACTTGCTGAAGTTCAAAGAGAACCCTAAGTTTAGAGGCATAGTGACAGTGAACTATAAATCTCAAAGAACCTTTTGTAGATAAGTGGCTTGAATAAGGAAATCATCCAGATAAGGGTAGATGTGGAGTCTGAAAAATGCTACCACTGCAGCTACATAGTTTGTGAAAACTCTCCCAGCAGTGGAAAGCCCAAGAGACAAAGCAGTACATTAAAAGTAATATCCCAGGGCAAGGATTCTCAGACACCACCTGTGATCTAGATGAACAGAGATATAGAGGTATGCATTCTTCAGATCCGAGGTATCCAGCAAAACATTGGGAACAGTCAAAGGGAAAAGTGTTCGGAGTGTTAATATCTTGAATTTTGGAACCACCAAAACATGTTCAGGTCGACAAGTCCAGGAATGGTCTCGAAGTACCTCCCTTTCTTGGAACTAATAAGCGCCTGGAGTACAACCATTTTCCTTTTAAATGGTGAGGGACATTCTAATGTAAGGCTGGAAATGATAGGAAGAACTAGATGTTGGTTTGGAGGAACCCATGGATTTGCAGAAGGAACAGGAGAAGAATTCCAATATTTTTGTATTATTTCCAAAACCCAAGAATCTGTTGTTATTCTTTTCTAGAAGGGGAGGCAATGAGAAAGTTTACTGGAAAAGATGGAGTGGGGAATGCTAAGGTCGAAGGAAGTAAGGGGGGAAGTTAATAAGAAACCAGAAGTCTTATCAAAGAAAGGTCCTTTGATCAGAGTTAGACTTGCCTTTCTACTTCTTTTTTTGGATTTGTTTACCTTTCAGTTGAGAGGGCTTTTGGCTTTTGTGGAAAAATGGGCCAGATTTGGCAGGGTAGTTTCTTTGAAAAGTTTGGAACCAGGAAAAGAAAAACACCTACAGTCCTTGTATATTTTTATCCCTTTCCTCCAGTTTTTTGAATATATCAGCAGACAAAGGTCCAAATAAGTTGTCTTTATCCAAGCAAGAGCATGAAAGTTTAGCTTTAACATCCTCAAGTAATGACTGCAGCCTAAGACAGGAAAATATCCTTAGAACTAATCTACTGGCAGCAGCCCTGGAAGAAACATTAGCTGCATCATAGCTACACTTAATGGGGTGACAAACAACTTGGGCTGCTGAGGAAAGCATATTTTGCAAGAAAAGTCTACAGTCACAATCACATAAGCTAGGAATAAGCATAGACATATTGTCAAAAATAAATAATGGGTATCTAATCATGTGGGTCTGATGATTATTAGCATAGAAAGCCAAGGCAGCAGAGTCATTAACTTTTTGTTCCATACCTGTTCATGACTTTACCGTCTTTATTTTTTAAGGCATTTGAGGATGGAAGAAAGTTATATGGTTTGTCTGACTCTACAGAAATGACTGCTAGATCAGATTTAGGATTCTTGTATAAATATTTGTGATTGTCAGAGACTTTATAGTATCTATCAGGATTTTTTTTTGGAGCAGGGAGCTGAGACTCAGGAGCTAAAGAAGATGCAAGGAAAATATTCTACAATGCCGTGAAGGTGGGAAGCACAGAACAAGGACTAGGAATATCCATGTGTAGTAAGCTGTAACATCTCTTTTGAGACTCTGAACGTTGTTTATCCCCTAGGTAAAATGTTACATCATCTTGTGAATGATGTCACCAAAAGAAAGTTATTCCTGAGGTGAGTATGTTGATAAAGCTTCACATTCAAACTGTATTTGGAGGGCCTGATCCCAAATCTATGACGTCTTCATTATATAAAATCTTAGGAATACCTCTAAAATGACCAGCCTAGGCTCTCCCTTTATGGCTTTTTTGGCTATCTGGCTAGTCAGATGGAACACGCCAGATGGTTGCTCGTTATCAGCTTCCAAAGGGGTGGCAACAGGTCCAGATTTTGGACAGTCTACAGGCCTATCATTAGTCTCAACAGAAACATCCAACCCCTACTTGCAGAAAGAAGTGGATAAATTAAAATTTTTCTGTTTCGTTTTTTTTTTCTTAGCTGGGAAGGATGTCCAAAGGAGGAGAGCTGGACTAAGTTGGTGCATGCCAGAGATTGAAGATATTTATTTTCTAAACATATTTTTAACAATGGCAAATTAATTCTAAGAGTCTTAAGCATGAAAACCTGACAAACAGTACAGTATTTAATATTATGGTATGGTCTTAATAGAGAAACTGAATATGCTTATCCTTATAAGGGAACTGCCTTTCACTGAGGCACTTCCTACTCCTATATGACATTAAAAAGGTCAAATTTGAATAAAAATATTAATAGCAATGAAGGTACCCCAACAGAGTACTTAATCTGTCCTTAGCAAAGAAATTAGATCCTTTCCTATAGCTGAAAGACTGAGATTTGCATAGAGTCTTGCTTCCTGGTCTGATAGGAAAAAAGTTATGAGGAGTTTCATGCTCATATATCCTTTAAGTACCAGTAAGTAGTTCTTGTGCCTATGTCTAAGACCAGACATACATTGTATGAAGAAGGAGTGCCAAGTAGCCTTTGCAAGATATGTAACATCTGTTAGCATTACTGCAACAGTAATCTAATGTTTGTCTTTCGGCTTTTCCCGGTTAGGGGTCGCCACAGCGGAACTCCGGTCCGCTAATGATTGACAACAGGTTTTTACGGTGCCGAGTTGCCATCTTGATGCCCAACCTTCAACGAAGGCACGCCCATTCACGCATGTCTTTCGGAATGCCACTCAACCACAGGGAGGACATGCAGACTCCACACAGAAGGCACTCCCCACACTCCAGCTGAGAATCAAATGGGAGAACCTCTTGCTGTGAGGCAACAATGCTACCACTGCACCACCACGGATCCTACAACAGTAATCTAATGATGAACATAATTTTGCATATCTGTTCTCCAAGTACATTGGGGCTGCAACTGCAACAACCTGTACCACAAGGAATTATGTACTCATATGCTATTCACATAATTGGTCTTTACCACTACTTATGCTACAGGTTGGGGGAGTGAGTTATTTGTTCCAGCACTGTCACAGGTATGTTTTCTTTATACTTTCAGAGGTTCTACTTGTGGAGGGTCCAGCACAATAGGATGGCACATGCCTAATATCAGAAGGTCACCTGATGGCAATGTGCACATTGCACAGTCAGATGACTAGAGTGGCACTGTCAACAATGGTATAACTGGAAGTCATACACACAATCCCACACATTAGAGATGATGGTGGCAGTACAGGCCAAACCGCCAGCACTATCTAAGTTTAGCGGTGGATGTCTGGTTAGTGTCCTCCTCGTGTAGGCTACACAAGAGTCACAATCATAGATGGCATCCATCGGCTGTATTGCTTCTGATTTGTGCACACCCACAATAGGGGAGAGGCATTTAGGTTGCCATTGCCACCATGGCTCCAGGTTTTTTCTTGACTTGGTTATCACACTTGGTATTAGTCAGTGTATGTGCAGGTAAGTAATCCAGGCACAGACAACCACTACATACACCATAGTAGAGATGGTGAGTGTGCTATATAGCCTGCATGAAGATGTACAACAGTTGCTGCACAGCCTGCAGGATGACGTGTAGCACACTACGAGAGACATGCCATACATCCATGCATGTGGCAAATGCCTTCTATTGTGCCTGTGAAGGCCATACAGCCATAGCCATGCAAGAATCTTGATGCCTGGTGGATGGTCAAAAGCTAGACTTACACAGATGGCATGCACTGCACCAGAGACTGCATCATTATCACCCCTGATTATGGCAACCACCACACCTTAGAGGGCCAAACAAGATTGTGGTCAGTGACACATATTTGGCTCCACTGTTTAAATGCCTCAACAGATTGTTACTCTGGTTCCTAGAGTTCCAAACTGTCCCTATCCCCTTTTGCCTAGAAACGGATGTCCTTGGGTCACAGACACTATCCATCTACTGACTCTTAATGTAGGGAGCCACATTAGAGTTCATGTACATTCTTCTAAGTGCTGTGCCAGCCTTCATGAAGACTCCATACTGTCCTGAAGCTGCAGGACCACATGGTACACCTGGTCAATATTCTGGACATAGAAGCTACTCTCTGGCACTGAAAGATGTAACCCTGGTGCCACAATCCTGCAGCCAGCACGAGTTGCTATCACACCCATCTCCTGTAGGATTTACCCATATAATGGCATTGCTGTCAGCTGTCATTGTGCTCCTCCCCCACCTATTCAAATGATGATGTCAGTGCTCTGTCCACCCATTTGGCCTGTATGGGGAAGTTAATGTCTGATGCACAACATGACCTGTCTATGCACTCATTGTAATGCATGGCTTGAGTGCATTATCTTTATCATGGCTCATAGTTTTGGACCAGATGTCACCTCTTTGCCACTGCTGCAATACTTTGTGCTCACATTTGCCTTGGATGGGATGTCACTGCATCAAGTTCTTCTAACAGCTCTGTGCCTGACTCCTTACTCATTGCAGCAACATGTCTATCATATAGTACTGCAGTGCTCCTAAACTGCAGCTGCTTCCATATTACCATATTATGTTACATGGCACTCACCATGAATAACTGATGGCAGGTCTCAGATGTGTACTGCAGCAGACTTCAGTATGCTACCAGATGTATCCATGCAGCAGTAGTATGCCTTAAGGAGTATGAGCACACATTTGACAATGTTTTGTGTCTGCGAATGTATGGTGCTGTACTCCATCTCAGCCATGGTCTGGGGGTTTCAGATGGAGATCGTCATGCATGGTTCCAAGGCATATCAAGCAACAAAGAACAGTGGGCACCACTGTAAGTGCTATTTAAATGAGAATCATATATCCTGACCTCTGTACATGACAATGTGTCCACTTATCATCTAGATGGTCCTGTGGGAAGTCACCCCACACAAAATTCTGGTAGTGGTCAAATACAGAGACACACTATATATGATAACCCATACACTGCAAAACACCAGGCAGTTGATAAGTTGGACGCTCTTCTGGTTGATGTACTGGATGTCATATGGAGCAGGAGGGGGCTTGATGCCAATTTGGGTGCAATAAGTACCCCCCCCCCCAGGAACTCAGAGAAATTAACTACTTTGTAAAATGCCCACATATTTACTTATCCATTTGTGGACAGGGTTAGTCCCACTAGGCTAGTGACCTCTTTTCATGGGTGACCTGAGGTGGTATTTATACTACTAGGTGACATTTGGCCAGGACATTAGGGAACGTCCCCTACTCTTTTCAGTAGAAGCTGTGGGATCTTTTTACATCCACATTTGCTACCACCAACTCAGGCAGACGTGACCTCGGTTTAACATATCAGATGGATGGACACTCAGAAGTGCAGCACAGTAGTGTCAGTACTGGAAATTAATCCATGCACCTGGGGTGGGAAAAGAACCCACAGCCTTCTGATCTTCCTGCACCAAATGTGAGCATGCTACCTGTTGCACTACTGGCACTATGGTGGTGGCTCTGTCCTCTGCTATTCGAAGAAGACATACATGCTGTTCCATGTGCTGCAGCATCATGTCAAGGAACTGGTGTAGGATTCGTGAAGCTTATGTCTGCAAAATTCCTAATATGCCCCCCAGTCAGGTACTGAAAGGTCCCTATAAAAGAGATGGTTAATGATACATAAATTTTTTTTCCACTAGGATAGGCAGTCCATGTTTCCCACTTGATTCCATGTTTGAGCAGCCCATGTCTGTTTACTGAATGGTGACTCTGTTCACACAGTAGCAGCAGACAGTGTACTGAATGTAGAGATAATGGTATGCTAGCCACTGGTATATCTGTTTGCATAGTGATCTGCATGCAATTTTGTGGGCACTGGCTCTGAAAGTGTCCATTAACACCTGCTGTTCAGTTAAGGCTATTATTATTACTAGCATAACAGCTCAAACAGAGCAAGATTCAGTACTAGGTGACCTGGGTAACTGGCTAGGGCCCGCTGCCTGGGGGTGTGGGGGTGGGTCACAACATTAAATTAATTAAAAAAACAAAACTTTTCACTTTTCTCTGTAGTGTAATGTAATTAAACAAAAAATGTTTCCTTCACATCTGACTCAATGTGCAAGAATTGATCAGTAGATCAGACTAATGAGTGAGATTTCGGACCTTTGATTTGAGTTGGAGCTCTGGAGTGGTCTGTATTTTCTAACTTGAACTGCCAGATGTACTTAAAAGTATGGGCTTCGTTTTTTTGTGAGCTAAGCTGACTAGGAATGAACTGTGTATTTTGTGAAGACGTGAGCTTTTGAAGCTTTATTTTTAATGAATGCAGAACATGACTGTGTGTGTGTGTGTGTGTAAACTGCCATAGTTAGAGAAGGTAGGCCCTATACCTTGATTACAGAAAGCAAAAGCCTTAATCCTCTACACCAACAACCAGACCCTTACAAACAGATTGTCATTAGTGCTGGTTGAAATGTTCTGAAATGGGTATTTTGTCATTTACTGGTTCATACATTTTGTTTCACTACAATGGACAAAATGTGTTAAAAACTGCAAATTTAAAATGCACTATAATAATTGTTGCTGTATTTGACAAGAAATACATTAAATCAGGAAGGTGAATCAAATAACATGTGCCATTTCTGCATAGTACTAAAAATATATGCAGGGGGCCCTTGATTTGGAGGGCTTGGTCCATTACCCCACCTAGGGTTCAATTTGATCATGATCCATCTCTGAGCTCAAATGGAGTTCTTGTACACAGAGAAATCTTGGCAGTCAGAATAGGTGAGCACGACAGTTCCCAGCACTGGATTTATACATCTGAATCATTCCACCATGTTTGATTTTGTAATTTACATACACGACAATTCTCATTAATGTGATGACACTTATTTGCATGCAACTCTGCTGTTACATACACACCATGTATACCACAGTATTTACCCTGTACTACGATTATAATACTTGTGTGTCTGAATTGGCTCCCATCCTGCATGTCTCTGCTCTCTGAGTTATTTCACATAATGATATATGCTACATATTTCTGAATACCCTCAGTAAAAGAGTACATTCTGTGTAATACAGTAATACAGTATAAGATCCTCCAAAGCTAGCTAGGAAAACAAAATCGCCACTAATTCTAAGGACAACCACAAAACATTCTATAGCTATGTCAAGAATCTCGATGGCAACACCCAGATCTGCTCTGAGTTACAGCACAACGGCACAGAAATTACAGAACCAATTGATATTGCCAACATCCTGGCAGATAGGTTCAGTGCTAACTTTACCCCCCCACCCCCTAAAGGGCCCATATTTATACAGGAAGAATGCAGAGTCCCTGTAATTACAACTATGCAGGTAAAAGCTGCACTCTCTAAAGCCAAAAGCACAGTATCCATGGGACCGGACAACATCCCAGGCTGCGTTTTACATGAACTTCAGAACGAACTGGCTCCCCACTTAAGCACCATGTTCAATAACAGCCTCGCATCAGGCTTTGTGCCCACTGAATGATGCACAGCAACAGTTATCCCACTCCACAAAGGGGGGAGCCACCACTGATCCAGGGAACTATCGACCTATTAGCCTGACAAGCCTGGTCTGCAAGGCCATGGAACATGTCATCATGGAACTCATAAACAAAGACATTGGTAACCTCCAAACTCTGGATCCCACCCAGTTCGGGTTTGTGAAAGGCAGATCATGCCTTCTGAACCTGATCGACTTCTTTGAGACAGTCACCAAAGCCGTAGATGAGGGTAAAGTGGTTCACACAGCCTATCTTGACCTTGCCAAGGCTTTCAACACCATCCCCCATTTTGGAATTATAGCTAAACTCACTAAACTAGGTATAAATCCCTACATCACAAGATGGGTTTCCAACTGGCTCACTGACAGAACCGACACTGTAAAAGTTGCAGACTCCAAATCTGACCTCAAACCAGTGACAAGTGGAGTACCACAGGGCTCTGTCCTGGGACCTCTCCTGTTTGGTATCTACTTCTCTGAAGTACAGGCTAACACAGAAGGCCTCTGGCTAATGAAGTTCATAGATGACTGCAAACTAGGAGCCATAGTCAAGTCCCCAAATGATGTGGACATCCTACAGAAGGGCCATGCTGAGACAGATGCCAAGCTCAATGCCAAAAAGTGCAGTGTCATCCTCTTTGGTAAAAACTTTGTGCCCATGAACTACCACACAGGCAGCAATCTACTTAACACTGAATGTGTGATGAGACCTTGGGACCCAGGTGGACAGTAGTCTCTCCTTTGATAGTCACATCGCCACAGTAGTCAGGAAGTCCTTCTACATGGCACACCTCATCACAAAAGGGTTCTCATCCAGGAAAAAAGAGGTCATTGTTCCTCTCTACTCAACACTCATTAGACCCATTATAGAGTACAATGCCCCTTTTGGAATGTACCTCACAAGACATCTGCAGCAGCTGGAAAGGCTACAGAAGTACCTCACAAAGAGGATTACTGACCTCAAACAAATGCCCTGTACTGACTGTCTCAAAAAACTCCAGCTTTACTCCGTAGCATATCACCTACTCCGAGGTGATCTCTGCCTAACATATAAAGCTATGTCAAACCCAGAGCTGTTGGACATGCTACACCTAAAGAAATCCCAATCCCTCCGAGCTGCACGCCCTAGGGACCTAAACCTTGTCACCACAATAAACAGGACATGCAGGAGGGATAGATTCCTGTCCCAGAGGACATACTCTGGAACAGGTTACCCATCTATGTCAAGCAAAGTTCTTCATTAGCACTCTTCAAGAAAAATCTTGATGAGTGGATGGGAAATAGGAAATACACCCTGGGGATCACTTCTGTGTCTCTGCTCGACAGTGGCACAGGAAAATAACTTTCTTGGGTGGCGTAAGGGGAACCTTGTTGGCTAGGCCTATGTAGGCCCTTGGGCCGATAGCCTAGTACCTACCTATGAACCTATACAGTAAAAAGGTAGCTAAACCTTTATCCCTAACCGGGATAAATCTATCCAGGCGCCAAATATATATATATATATATATATATATATATATACATATACACATACACACATTTTTAATTATGTTCACACACACACACATATATATATATATATATATATATATATATATATATATATATATATATATATATACACACACACACACACATTTTATATATAATATATATATATATATATATATATATATATATGTGTGTGTATATAAGCACAGTCTTAAATCCATTTGTATCTGTGATTAAAGACATTCCCCAAAATAAAAATACTTTTTCTTTTGGTTAAGGCAATACCTGAATAAGTGAATGAACGAAAACTGTGTAGTGGTGGTAGTACATTAAAGGATACAAAGTATTTCAATTAGTTGCAATGATGCCAAATAAAGGATTGTTTAATGTTTTGATTCTAGCAAATAAAAGTTCAAACACTATGCACCAAATTGTAAACTCAGACTTTGACATGTTAAAGTTTATAAAACCACTCTCCCCTTACAACTTATTTTAAAAAAGGATTCCATTAGTAGATGAGTCATGAAAATCTTTACAGAAACCTTCCCTTTTCCAAAGGGTGGTTACACATAAGCATTTATAATTAATACTATATCTTTAAAAAGAATGAAAAGAATTATGATTGGGTCTCTGATCATAACCAGATTATAATTTGTTTGTGACATGGAAGCCAAGAAATTCACCTTGAGAGCAAAGCTCAAGAGGTGCGTCTTGGCATCCATGTGGAAAACACATAATAAATTATTATGAACAGACACCCTTTCATAATTCTTTGTAGAGCATGGAGCTTTATCTGTTCAGTCTACTACCAGTTACAGGAAAAAAGCTCAAATTGTCTTACTTGCATTGAAAGCTGGTAAGGCACTTAAGCAATTCCTGCCAGAAGTCGGCAGGATACCCTTCACTTTGTTTGCTTAAGAATTCTGGCAGGACAAAGAATCAGAATTACAGAGTTTTTAGACATTCCCCATGAATCTCTTAAAAGTTAATATAGTAACAGGTTATTGTATCAGTTGGCATTTTTGACCAAAAAGATTTATGAAACTCAATTTTGGCATTTTTGACTGACTACAATCTTCAGTGATTTACCAGAAAAAATATAATGCAAGGAACAGCTGACAGGAATGGACAGGCAGAAATGAAGCTATTTTAACTTCTGATGCTGTTCTTTGCTAGCCTGTAGTGTCAATTGTTATTCTGCACTGTTAGAACTGAGAGACCTGATTGTGACGGTGCTTAGGGGTGTGTGTAACAATTGTTACACAATCCCCTAACTGCTTTTACAATCCAGTTTTGTGCTAGAGAAACACTAAACAAGTTTATCTTTTTCCCAGTATTGGAGCATAATCATGCATTCCAAACCTGTAAGCAATGCAGTCTTGATTACAACCACAGTACTCCAGCAGTAAAGGAGTTCTGGAAAACAATATACATTTTTTTCTTGGAACCAGCATGGGGGTAGTTACCAGTACATACTGTAATAAACTGCATTTTCACAATGTGCAAGATGTCAATTATGCACAATACAGTTTTAATTGCTGTCATGTTGCTTTGGACAATTTCATATTAAAGATTTATTAAAATAATCAAAATCAATAAGGGTTACCATTTGTGAGACAATTTTGCAACAACGTATTCTGTGCATTACAAATGGGTTCAATCAAATGTTATGAATTGAAACTGAGTGAAAACAAGTGAAATGAGTGCATTATTAAAGGAACTGATGTAGGACTAATTAATAATGGATTTTATAGCAATATACCTAATTTGAAATTGAAAAAGGTTTAACTGGGTTTTCTGGGTTGATTTTTATCTGGATTGAGATAGCTTTGTGGACCAACCTCACCAATAAGTACATGACTTGGGGGGGGGGGTGCAACACTCTCCCATGCTGCTGAGTACTAGTTCCAATAAGTTTGATACTCTGGTTGGCATTCATACTATCTGGTTCATGATGTTAGTGCTGGTAATCTCCAGGAAACATTATACCTATAAGTTAGAGGCAGTGTAAATTTTAAATTTCCCAGTCTTTAGAAGGTTAATTAAAGTCTCCAATGCATAAAGTATTTGGTTGTATGGTGAGCATCTTTAGTAGGTCTAGGTAAGAGTTGTGAGTTTTATGGCTGATAGAGGGTGACCTATAGCTTGCTATGACATGGGTAAGTAGCCTTGCCTTTGGAGACTTGGACATGGATGAACTCCAGGGTATCATCCTATTTAACCAATCTGGAGTTGTATTTGTTGCTGCCATAGATCAAGACACCTTCACTTTTAGCCCTATTTGTGCTGTTGTAGGTCTAAATATGTGGAAGGCACTGTAACCTTGCACTGCTGAAGTACTTTGTGAGGCTTTAAGCCAAGTCTCAGTAACAGCACACATGTCTACATTCTCCAAAGTGAGAAGAGCTTGTAGGGTGTGGAATTTCTTGTTTAGGTTCCTAGCACTGAGCAGTAACACCTTAACATTTCTTTGAGGTTTTTTTTGCTATGTTGGTAGTTTTGTCATTTTGACATTGCCTAGAAAAGTCTGCAAGGGGGTGGATAAAGTTATAAAGTTTTAGCCACAATATCCAAAAGCCCAGGGGTCAGGTCTAGATAACCCTTGGCAAAGCAATGTGGTCTGTCAACTATGTCCTCCCATGCTGATAGATATTGGATTCCCATGGAGTGACACCAAAAACTAAGCCAATTATTAAAATCAATATTTTTTTTTGTTCATATGGTGGTATAATCATTGATGAAGGTAGAATGCTGCTCAGTGCAAGGCATGTATCTATTTGTGACACATATTCAGAGTGATCCATAATGTTACTTTTCATATAGTCCAGTGAGGTATGCCTCAGGTCATTTACATCAACATGGACTATGACAGACTCATATTGTTACCTGTGGTGCAGTGAGTTGAGTACATGCATGATATTGTGGATCCTAGCTCCAGATAGGCAACTAGCAGTTATCTTCTTGTCCAGCCTAATGAGTGGGGCATCTGTGTAACATACAGTAGAATCCCCAATGACAAGATTACTAGATGAAGCGTTTTCTTGTCTTATGGGCTTTGCTCTTGGGGGATCAGTGGGTATAGATTTATATGTGATGTTAGGTACTTTTAGTGATTGCTGAGGATAGGAGTTGGCGTTTGATGTAATTTTGGTGTGTGCTTTAGCAATTCCTGATAATAGGTGTTGCTGTTTGATGGTTTAGGGGGGGGTTTGAGATTTGGAAAGGTTTCTTTTAAGAGTCTCAACATAAGAAGGTCTACATGTGTGGTGAGCTGTATGTGTTAAGTATTTAGTGTGTATGTTCTTGACAAGCTTGTTTATAAGTGAGATTTTTGCCTCCATGGAAGTTGTGTCTGAATAGCTCTTGCATATAGTGTTAGTTTTTTTAAGGATTAAAGCATTGTATGAAAACATGAGACAACAGCTACATTGTCTCAGGATGCTTATATCTACCAAACTGGCCACAGAGACATTACAAAATTGCATATCCTTGTTGTCAGGACCTATATTAGGGTTTGGCTACTATGGTTTATGGATGCATCATATTATCATAGTAGAATAGCATGCTAATGACCCAATGGGTCACTTTAAGCCCCGTGAAGGGCCTTGTTAAATTCTCTGGAAGAAAATTTGATAGGTAATAGTTCCCAAATGTTTTGTGGAGAGTGTATATTCTTAGGTAAACAAACAATTACAAGCTTCCTCTCTCTTGAAGAGACATGGGTGGCAGATCAAGGGTATAGTTGCAGATCGCCATCCACTAGTCTAGGATCTGCTTAAGTAAATGCATGGAAGAACTCTGCTTTACAAAGATAGGATGCCTGTTCTAGAGAAGGGGGAGCTTCTCAGACACATACCTGTCCCTGTAGCATTCTCTATTTATGTTTGTTGGTGAGGTTTAGGTCCCTAGATTGGGTGTTTCTGATGTTAATTGTTTTCCAAATATGTAATAGGAGCATTGATGCTACATCTGAGGAAACTTTGTAAGCTAGGCATAGGTTGCCTCTCAGTAGCCTGCAGGAAACTGAATATAGGTGCAATGATTTGAGGTGGTCTGTACAGGACTTGCTTTCTACCACTTTAACTCTTTTAGTGAGGAATCTCTATTGATGCACCAACTACTGCATATGCCCTTTAAATTACATGCCAAGGGGGTCATTGTACTCAATGACAATTATTATGACAGCAGAGTACAATGGAAAGATGACTTGTTTAGACCTAGATACCATACATTTACTTATAAGTTTTGCAACATGGAATGATTTCATCACTACAGTAGAAACATCTTGGTTAAATACCAAATCTCTCTCTACATGTGTTCCCAAATAAATGACAACAGGGTCTACCCTCAGGGGTGTATAATCAATGTGGTAGATTGCAGGACTGGCTGTCTTGCTGAAAAATACTGTGATGCTCTTCTTCACATTGAATTTTAAGCTATGGTTCTGGTGACAGTTATTACTTTGTGTCAGGCTCTCTTGGGGGGAATCAATGACTGTTCCCTATATGCAATCATATGCAAACTTGGTCAGCCGCAGGCCCCTGACATTAAACTTATCTTAAGAGAAGCAGATGTCAAAGAGAAGTGGCTTCAGAACTGAGCCCTTGGGGACTCCACTAGTAACCTGCCTTTTTGTGGAGGTAGATTCTAACTTCTTGGGTCCTGTCAGTAAGCCAGCTGACTATCCAGCAGGTGATGTATGGGTTAATACTTAATTTTGTGAACTTGTTAACTATGCCTGAATGGGGTACTGTGTCATATGCCTTTGCCAGGTTGATGTAGGCAGTATGTACTGATTTGCAGTTGTCCATCACTTTAGTAACCTCAAAGAAATCTACAAGGTTTAGCCAGCATGATACTCTTGACAAACGCAAAATAACTAGGGTCCAGTGTTTGTGGGTTACCTATGACATAATTTATGATGTCCTTGATTATCCTCTCCATAGTCAATGGATTGGCCACCCTTGTGCAGCAGTATAACCACTGCAGTCTCCACTTATTAGGTACAAACCACATTTGGAGACTGTGGTTAAACAGAGATTCTAGTGAGACTGATAGTTCATATTTCATGCTATTAAGGGGGCATCCTTGGATACTATCAGGCCCCAGAGATGGATCCAGTACTAGGTGACCTAAGTAGTTGCCTATGGCTCACTGGCTTTCAAGATCCACTGGATGGTTGATGCCACAAAATATACATTTCTTCTTTAAGGAATGCACTCTGCATGCATCTTTAGTAGGATCTGCGTGTGCATCATTTGTATAATGCATGCACATTTAACATTGGAACTTTGTGAACTTTGTGTGTGTGTATATATATATATATATATATATATATATATATATATATATATATATATATATATATATATATACATATATACATATACATACATATATATATATATATATATATATATATATATATACATATACATATATATATCTATCTATCTATCTATATGTATACATATAAAACATGTCCTAGTTAGGGTTGGCAGGTTAACATATTCAGGATCATACCCTGTACCTTGGTTACAGAACACCAGAGTCTAAATCCTCTATACCAGCTACAAAACTGTCATCAGCAGAGGCACTTTCAGGACTGTTGAGTTTCAGTGCAGTTTCAAGGAATGTTGAGTTTCAAGGGAAGTGAATTTTACTGTTGCTAATGCTAAGTCTTTTTTCAATGTGTAACTGTTTTAGCAAATGACCATCATCAATCCTTGTGCTATAAAACTTGAAAGCAGTGCTAGTAGCATAACAGGTAGCATACTTGCTTGCCTTTGATGTAGAAGGCTATGAGTTCTACATACAGATGTACTGCCCTTTAAACAGGGATGGGAAGCTGCACTCATGAGTGTGTTCTCCTTTGGATGAGATGCCTTGTAAGTACAAACCTGTTGTCAGTTTATCAGCCATTCCCTATTTCAATATTAGCAGCACACCAATTTTGTTTAAATGTAACATGGGTGATTTATTCGTCAAGGGCAGCAGGTACTGAATTTGTACATGAAACACCGCAATGTAAAGCAACCTCTTCATTAGTTACAGATATCTTTAATGTGGAATTATTCAGATATCTTTTACTTCTGCAGAGATTGTTTTGACTGATATTGGTGTATTGTAATTACAGAAGTTTGAGTGGCCTTTTGTGGTTGAAATGTTCTGTAGTAGATAGTTTTGTCATTATTGGTTTGTATGATTTGTTTTATTGCTTAACAAAAAAATGTTCAAAACTACAGATTTAAAACACACTTTTAACAAGTGGTGCTGTATTATAAAAGGAATATAATTTAATAAAGTCAGTGTGGTGCAGCGGTAGCGTTGTTGCCTTACAGCAAGAGGTTCTCCTGTTCGATTCCCGGCTGGAGCACAGGGAGTGCTTCTGTGTGGAGTCTGCATGTCCACCCTGTGGTTGGGTGGGCGTTCGAAAGACATGCGTAAATGGGTGTGCCTTTGTTGCAGGTTGAATGTCGAGCTGGCACCTCGGTGTTCATGAAAATCTACTGCCAATCATTAGTGGACTGGAGTTCCTCTGTGGTGACCCATAACTGGACAAAGCCGAAAGACAACAACAGTCAATATGGTGCATTAAAGAACAATATGTATGGTCCTAAAAATGTGTGCAAAGGGCTTATGGTCTGAAAATAGCCGAAAAGTAAACTTAATCTGCCACTGCAGATGCATTTACTTTGAATATGGATTTCAATGCTGTTTCAATGAATGTGAGCTTCAAGAGCAGAGAAGCTTACTGTTCATGCTTAGTCTGTTTTCATTGTGAGACTGTATTGTTTTATTAGAAAATGGCAATTTGTGTTTGTGTTATAAAATCTGAAAAAAAAGTTTTAAATATCTCTAATTATTGTAGAAGTGAAGAAGAAAATAATATGAACACTGGCTTTGTGTGTGTGAGGGCTGAATCACTACCCTTCCTAGGGCCTCACTTGACCATGATCCAGCTCTGTCACGACCCATTGATGCAGTGTTCTTTGCCTCAGAGAGTGCCTTGAGGATTTGCTTTCTAGTGATTGTTGGGGGCATGATGGATGTCGGAGTTTCCTATGGAATATGGGACAGGGGGGAGAAGGGGGTAAAGTTTGAGCCAAATTTGTCAGCCAGGAGATTAGCTATTATGTTCTGGTTTAATGTAAGGTTGGTACTATTTACAATTAATATGGTACATTGCTGTGCACTGACTTTGAGGTTTCAAACAGAGCTGAAGAAAGCCATATGGTAGCCCTTGACCTGGGCAGGTATTTTGTACCTCAAATTTGGCTCTTGTGGACTTTATTAACCCACTGATTTGCCTATATAGGCTGATGAAGGAGCTTTTACCTTGCTGGGTATTACAATTCTAGTTTTTGCCACAGTTTCTTCCTTTTGTTATATTGCCTATTAATACTGTTATTCCACTTTTTTGAAGTGAAATGTCTTATGGGACACTGAGCAAGCTTGGAGTGAAACAGAAAAGTGAAACGAAGTATGTAAGTCAAACTCTGCCCACTAAGGGTAGAGTTTGACTTTCATACTTTACTTTACAGATACAATCACACACAGCCAGAGTCACAGTGAAGAGTGAGAGCAAGCAATCCCAGACACACACACACACACACACACACACACACACACACACACTCACAGTGAGAGTGAGCGAGAGATCCCTGGCAGCAGCAGCTAATAGAAAACACACACACACACACACACACACACACACACACACACACACACACACACACACACACACAGACAGACAGTGAAGAGTGAAAGCGAGTGAGCGATCCCACACAGACACACAATGACAGTGAAGAGTGAGAGCAAGCGAGCGATCCCACACAGACACACAATGACAGTATGACAGTGAAGAGTGAGAGCGAGCAAGCGATCCCACACAGACACACAAACATATGCTATAAGATGTAGCCTGGTACAGTCTGCTTAGCTCATAATGAAAATAATAAAGCATGTTTCCTTAAATTAAGTGAGGATTCTCATGAGTTTCAAAGGTGGGTGAACTGCAGCGGTACTCTTTCTTATTTTTGTACTACAGGTCAGCTTTGCTTAAGAGCCTTAATATGGAGCAATGTTTTACTAGTGCAAAGTCCATATTAATAACTGAAACACTATAAATTGAGTGACAGAAATGAAATGTTTTTGTCAAAGGTGTTGGCATTCTGGTAAAATAAATATAATATAACAGATGGTCTCCACCATATGGTCCAAACAATTGATTCAGCAGAAGCATGAAAAAGTAATAAAAACAAGCAACTAACCATGCAAGCATTTTAGACCTTTTTAAGTAGGTGAAGCCACCAAGTATCTACTTCTGACATATATCTAGTCTTTTGGTTGAACTTTGACAAAATACCATAAATCTCAACTTCTTAGTGCAAGAAATCTGGATAAAGCTTAAAATAATGGGGGTACAAAGGCCCAAAAATAGGGAAAGATTTTAAATACTGCATTTATAAATGTAGGAAATTGCTAGAAGAACAGGATTTGTGTTAGCATGTATAGTTTTCTGAAGGATATGAAGTCTGAAACTCAAATGTAAGTCACTGTTTTGTGACTTCACTCCTCAGTGACTTCCCAGAAAAAAAAACACATTTTATGAGGAACAGACTAAAAATATGAGGCAAAAATCTAGACATTCTGAAAAAAATATGTGCGTGGCTGCCATGCACGTTAGAAGTGAAACTTCTATAATGAAGTTTAGATGGTTTAGCTCTGCAGATTCAGCAGATTCAAAGGTAGGTAAAAATGGAAGAAATCTGGTGGTCTCAGATGTCAAACTTCTCTTAGGCAGGCCTTAATAGCTGAACCTGCTACAATTAAAGGGAAAGCCAGTAAAAAAAGCAGATGCTATAGATACATTAACCTTGGCTGATGAGTATGTTAGTTTGAAATTACACATGAAAAAAAGGCTGCCACTGACGTTATTAGTGAAACTTCAGTAATGAAGTGCAAAAATGAACACACACACACGTTTTCCAAATAAGTACATTTTCACACTTCATTACAGAAGTTTATTTTCTAATGTGTGACAGCCATGCACATATTTTTTCAGAATGTCTAGATTTTTGCTTCATATTTTTAGTCTGTTCCTCATAAAATGTGTGACTTTCTGGCAAATCACTGAGGACTGAAGTCACTAAATAGTGACATACATTTGAGATTCAGACTTCATATCCTTCAGGAAAACTATACATGCAAACACAAATCCTGTTAATCTTCTAAGTTTATAAATGCAATATTTAAAATCTGTCCCTATTTTTGGGACTTTGTCCCCCATTATTTTAGGCTTTGTCCAGATTTTTTGCACTAAGAAGTTAAGATTTATGGTATTTTGTCAAAGTATAACCAAAAGACTAGACATATGTCAGAAGTAGATACTTGGCTGCTTCGTCTACTTAAAATGGTCTAAAATGTTTACATGGTTAGTTGCATGTTTTTATTACTTTTTCACGCTTCTGCTGAATCAATTGTTTGGACCATATGGTGGAGACCATCTATTATATTATGTTTATTCTGCCAGAATGCCATCTCCTTTGACAGAAACATTTAATTTCTGTTACTCAATTTATATTTTTTTTCAGTTATTAATGTGGACTTTGCACTAGTAAAACATTGCTCCATGTTAAGGCTCTTAAGCAAAGCTGACCTGTAGTACAGAAATAAGAAAAAGTACCGCTGTAGTTCACCCACCTTTGAAACTCATGACAATCCTCCCTTAATTTAAGGAAATATGCTTTACTGTTTTCATTTTGAGCTAAGAAGACTGTACCCAAATACATCTTATTAGCTAGTGCTCGCTCACTCTCACTCTTCACTGACAGTGTGTGTGTGTGTGTGTGTGTGTGTGTGTGTGTGTGTGTGTGTGTGTGTGTGTGTCTGTCTGTCTGTCTGTCTGTTTGTCTGTCTGTGTATGTGTGTGTGTGTGGCTGCCACGGATGGCTTGCTCACTCTCATTCTTCACTGTGTGTGTGTGTGTGTGTGTGTGTGTGTGTGTGTGTGTGTGTGTGTGCTGTTAACTGCTGCTCCCAGGGATAGCTTACTTGCTCTCATTCTTAACTGTCAGTGTGTGTTTGTGCATATGTGTGTGTGTGTTTGTGTGTGCGTGCGTACGTGCCTAGGATTGCTCACTCTCACTCTTCACTGTGACTGTGTGTGTGTGTGTGTGTGTGTGTGTGTGTGTGTGTGTGTGTGTGTATGTGTGTATGTGTGTGTGTGTGTTAGGCTGAAGTAGAGTACAGAAGTCACACTCTGCGCACTGTTTCACTTTTCCATTTCACTCAGAGCTTGCACAGCATCCATAATAAGTTTCACTTAAAAAAAATGCTGGAACTTTGGGAGAGCACAATGGGTGGAAGCTAGACCTTGTGATACAGTTCATGTATGAAATTACTTCAATTTTTGTTGTAAGATTTTCTTTTATTGTCTTTTGGCCTCATTCAAAATATGCAATACTTGTGAAGAATAAGAACTCTTGACTGAATTCTAATGTCTATCTTTCATGCTGATAGCTTGATGTTGGAATGCAAGACCTTATCCTCCTGTTGCATCTTTAAGGAAATGCATAACACAGATGTAATCACCATGGTGGACAAATATTCAGGCTTATTGCAAAAGAATACCATAGTTATCACTGCCAAAAAGTTCTAAACCGTTTCCAATTCATCACTAAAAAGTCTTCATAAAACAATGCCATACATGGTAGCCCTTGAAGCAGTATCAAGTGCACACATTTTAGTGTATGTACTCCTAGTTTTTCTGTTCAAAATCTAATATTATTACTAGGAACAGACACATTTTCTTAAGTCTGTTCTAAAATAGCCCTTTCATAAGATATAATATGTTCCAAATAATTAAGTGCTCTAACATCTAGTCTACAGGACGTGTAAAGCTTTTTTTTCAGCTTTGCCTAATAATATTGGGCCGGATTTACGAAAGCTTGCATGGAGTGCAAGAAGAGTGTAGGAGCTCACGGAGGCAATATGTCTGCTGTGCGATCCAGGTACATTCAGCAGGGGCGTGCACGAGAACTGCTAAAGCTACTCTTGCATGGACAGCATCATGGTATGCAAATGACCTCATTTGCTGCTGAAAGCTATGCAAATGAGGTAAATTTGCAATCCAGGAAACGCTAACCTGTCCATGGAAGATTAGTGTTATCTGCAAAAATGTACTCCATTGGTAACAGAGTACCGTCCTGCAAATAGCTAAACGGAGCTATGACAGCTCCAAATAACGGATGCATACAGTTGAGGAAGCATGCCAATGGCCAAATATAAGGCCATTGGCATTTATAAATGTTTAAAATTATTAAAATCTAACTTTTTTTTCCCCCGATCTCCGATGTTTAAGCGTAGCGCAGCACCGCGCAAACGTGTGGCGCTTTAAAAAACAAGAAAATAATTTAAAAATAGCCAAAAATAGCCACCTTCACTAAAAAGCCTATCCTGCCATGCAGGTGAATGGCAGGCTGAAGACAGCATGGCCACTGAGTAGTGGTTGCTAAGGGGGGGAAGCTCAGTATGAGAGATGTAACCATGCATTAGTAGGTAATCCTATGCAAATGAGGATAAGGATAGTGAATCCCAATTTCCCCAGCATGTGAGCCATGTCCCAAGAGTGTAAATGTATGAGTAGGTGAGTAGTAAAGTAGAATATAGGTAACATCATGTGGGTGTGTGTCAGAAAGGCTGTAAGCTTATTGGAGCACAGTGTCTTGTGTTTGCCCTGAGTTGCTCAGGATTGCAAGAGGTGTGTCTACAGTTGTCCTTTTTGAAAACTAGAAACCAAAGGTGTACACCATGAATATAGCTGACATTTCTTGCAAACGTGCACACAGCGTGTGTGCTCATTTGTGCGGCACTGCCCTGGGCGGAAACAGAAAGGGAAAAGGAAGGAAAAGAAGTAGTAGGAAGTTAACCAAGGAGAACTAGCAGAGCTGCCAGGTGAAATATATCAGAATCAGCCAATTACACAGGTAGCAGACTAGCCCAGCCCAGCACTTTAAACTCTGCAAACAGCATTATTTGCTGTTTTTTTTCCAAAGAACTCTGCAACACTGCAGTATACAAAGAGGGAAAGCTTAAAAACTTTAAAGTCAGACAAAATGTTAGGGGCTGCTCTTGCTATCATAAACCAACATGTGCAAGGTGCTGAAGGTGGTGATATTGTGAATGCTGCTGAGCAACCCACAGTGAGGAGACTGAGAAGAGTGTACAAACCCAGGGTAACCTACCAGGGGCTACATGAGCTGGAAATAGTGGAGCACTATAGGGTGGACAGAGACCTCCTGCAGCAAATTGTTGAGCTGTGCTGGCCATGCCTCACTCACAGAACCAATAGAAGGGAACCCATCCCAGTAGATACCAAGGTATGTGTTGGCATAAGAATACTAGCTACAGGTAACTTCCAGAGACCAGCTGGTGATATGATGGGGATTTCACAGGCATCAGCATCCAGGGTACTGCACCAGTTCCTGGATGCCATGTCAGTACATGTCGGTGAGCACGTATATTTCCTCAATTCCCGTGAGGCATTGGCCAGCAATATGTGCCTTTTCCACCAAATAGCAGAATACCCTGAGGTAGTGGGTGCAATAGACTGCATACACATCAAAGCACCACTCAGTGAGCGGGGCAGGGGCTACATCAACCGCAAGGGCTTCCCCTCCATCAACTGCAATGTCATGTGCGATGCCCAGGGCATAATAATGAATGTGTGGGCTGGCTGCCCTGGAAGTTATCACGATTCCCACATCTGGCATCTGATGCAGCTGTACCAGAGATTTGCCAATGGGGACATCCCTGATGGTCACCTAGTGGGGGATGCTGGATACGCACTGGAGCCGTGGTTGATGACACCCATCAGAAATGCACAAACATCCGAACAAGAACTCCATAATGAGGCACACGCACAAACAAGAAACATAATTGAGCATGTGTTTGGGATGCTCAAGTCATGGTTCCAGTGTCTGGACACATCTGGTGGAGCCTTGCAGTACTCACCAACTACATGTATCCAAATTGTCATGGTATGTTCCATGCTACACAATATGATCCTGCAGAAACAGCTGCAGCAGGAACAACATGGGGCAGGGCCAAACAGCCCCCCACCATTGCCAAGGCCTGCACAGGCACAGCGTGACTCAGAGGAACAACCTGAGCCTGCCCCAGTAGGCAGAAGGAGGCATGCCCAGTATGCCCTGGCCTTGGCAAAGAGGCAACGCATAGCACATACACTGACTCAGTAGGAACCCTGGAAATGACACCTCTCTCTGACTTGCACATACAGTAAAAGGGATGCCTAACTTGACACAACCTGTTTTCAAACATGTATAGGGAGTGTAATATGTGCATCAGACATAGGCAGCCCCGCAGCACCACCTGAGGCATGAGTCCCTATTTTAAGCAATATAACGCACTGCTAAGCAAATTTTACTAGTATTGAGCATATTTAAATACAATTGCATGTAGCTGCGCACCACGCTAACTAGCGCAATGTCGGGCAATGTTGGGCAAAGTGGAGCAAAGTCGGGTAAACACGCTCACACCTGCTTTACTGTTCCTTAACCAGTCAGGTCTGCCCAGGAAATAAAAAGCAGTGACAGGGCTCGAACTCAGGATACTGTGCACTATAGCCACAGTACTGAATCATTAAGCCATGACAGCATTTCACTGGCACAGACACAACTTAAGTCACTCACACATACAAGTTGGGGGGGGGGTCACATACCTAACAGTCACAGCCAGCAGGACAATTGTAGACAAACACAAACACAGACAAATGCTGTATCCTGCCCTCTGAAGAGGCATATGAGTAACCTCCCCCCAGGCCTATGCAGACAGATAACAGCAGGCCAGGCAGTGTGATGTGGGTTGGGTAGGCTATGACGTCACAAACTAATATGCGTGTAATTGGAAGCTAAGGTCTGTAGTACAGTGGTATGCCTCAAGCCAGTATGATAGGCAACAGTACAGACTGAAATGGAGTACCTGACATAGCAGTGCAGGTCTAGCAAATGTGTATAAGTGTCAGGTGTACCCCTCATCCTATGTACACCCACAGTAACAATCAGGTGTGCCCCCCTGGGTAGAAATGTACAAATAATAGCTGTCCCCCCTGTATGTAGAAATGTTGATAAGTCTAAGCAAATTGACTCATGGAAGCCCTGCAGGCACAGCATGCTTCCTGTCAATGTACAACACAAAGGTGAGCCCTGAAGTAAAAAACAACTTGATTTTTCACACACATACAGTATATATGCCCATAGTGGGTATGCTCACACACTTAAACAAATTTAGCAAATTTCAGTCAGCAACATACTGAAAGGTCATAGTGGGCATGCTCACACACAAACAAATGAAGCAAATGTCAGTCAACAACATACTGAAAGGTCATACTGGGCATGCTCACACACTTAGGCCATTTCTGAGTACAGCAGTGGGCCACACATATCTGACAGTTGCAGTTCTTACTCCAGACATTTGCCACTATTCACTAATCCTGCCTTGCACACACAGTGATATGAAAACAGACCCATATAATATATTGGACCCCTGTCATAATCAAACTATGCACTACAAGTACTTAAGTTGTTCAATGAAAGTGAAAATGCAAAGAAGATTAATAAATCTCTGATCAGTATCATCAAGAAACAATGAGCACTCCTAACATTATCCAAGCCATGTTCTGGCAAAAATATTGCCAAAGAGTCCATAGAGAACCATGAAGCTTTCTTTCGCTATGTCATAAATATCAATGTAAACTCGTATATGTTCTGAGTCAGTGCAAAGTGTAAATGAATACATGTACATGACTGACATTGCCAACATCTTGTCAGACATGTTCATACATATTTACTGACAAAAGGGCCCATTACCATACCTGGAGATTGTAAAAACCCAGAAATCACATATACAACGGTTAAACAGCTCTATCCAAACGTAAAACACGGCGTCTATGGGATGACACGGTTTTCCTGGCTGTGTCATATGTGAACTCCAAAACAGACCCTGCACCTGAACAGTCTGTTGAGACTCACCCTCTGTACAGGATATGAAACTGTTGTATGGGTTACAGCAAAGTTTGGCACACTTCACAAGTGTTGGTGCACAACAGACCATGGGAACTATAGTCTTATAAGCCTAATAATCCTGATCTGCAAGGCCATGGAGTCCATCATTATGGAACTCATAAACAGAGCTATTGGAAGCCTACAAACACCCAAACCTACCCATTGCGGTTTGGTCAGGGGCAGATCATGGTTCCTAAACCTGCTAGACAGTTTTCAAGGCAGTCACCCAGGACATTCATCAATGAAATGAGCTCCACATGGCCTACATAGACCTTGAAAAGCCCTTTTCCAACATCCCACACACATGTCGTATCCACAAAATCAACAACCTGTGCATAAACACGTATGTCATCTGATGGATTGCCAACTGGGGCACAGATAGATCCCACAAGGTAAGAATTGTGGTCTCCTGTTCAAGCTGGTAACAACTGCTGTCCCCCATGGCTCAATCCTGGGACCCCTCCTGTCTGGTGTATACTTTTCAGAAATACAAACACACGAGGGCTATGTTTAGCAAAGTTTGTGGATGACTGCAAAAAGGTTGTCATAATCGATGTTTGGGACAACAGAGACATCCTAAAAAATGGTCTCCATCAGACAGATGTGGTGTCAAAATTATGGCCTCAAGCTAAAGTCATATAAATACCACATAGGTGCCAACACCCTAAATATGGAGGTATTAATAAGGGATCTATGGACACATGTGGATAGTCATCTCTACTTCCAGAAACACATTCACAAATTGGTTAGAAAATCATGCTATGTATTTCCACAAATTGCCATGGTCTTTGCATGTGGGTCAAAGGAGGTTCCCTCTACACATCAGTCATCAGACAGTATCACGGCACACTTGCGATGAATCTGACTAGGCACCTTCAGCAGCTGGAAAGACCACTGAAGTACTTCAACAAGAGGATTACTGGCCTCAAACAGTTGCCCCATGCAACAAGACTGAATTTAACTCAATCTGTACTCTGTTGCATACTGTCTACTCAGGCAATCTCTGCCCAACAGACAGGTCCATGTCCAATGCAGAACTGATGTACATGCGCTATCTGAAGTAAACCCAAGCTCACTGTGCCACATGCTCTAGGGATATCATCATCACAACAATAAATAGAACTTGTTGGAGGGATATATTACTAACTCACAGACTTCCCTTGCTTTGGAACAGGCTCCCAACCTACATTAAGCTGAGTCCCTAACTGACACTCTTCCAGAGGAGCCTTGATGAGTGTATGTGAAACTGAATTGTCACACCATTGATCACTTCATCAGCTCTACTACACAGAGGCCTAGGGAACTAACCCCATGTGTGGTGATAGCTGCACACTCTGGCCATACTAATATATGCCTTCAGGCTATCTATATATATATATATATATATATATATATATATATATATCTAAGGGGGAACACAGTATAATAAGCCAAAGATGGATGACAGGGAGCCATCCAGGACTGTCCCACCCAGCACACATCCCAATGGCACAAAAGACATGAGGTGCACATCTCACCCACTGTACATAACAGCCACCAGTATCTGTAAGCATTACAATGTATGTGGTCCATGTGCCTGCTGTACAACATGACTGTACAATGAAGTACACATCTACTATCTGTAGACATGTACCTGTCACATAGGTTCATAGGTATGTAGTAGACTATCTTCACAAAGGCATATATTAGCCTAGGCAAGTTGTGCAGCTTTCACCACCCCATTGGGTGGTCTCCCAAGCCCTAGTTCTAAAGTTAGTACCCTAAGCCCCTTTCTACTGGGGCTGCTGATGTGATGCCTGGCGTGAATTGTCTGTTTCCCATCCACTCATCAAGGTTCCTATTGAAGAATGTCAGCGAGGGGCTCTGTCTGATGTACACTGGGACTCTGTTCCACAGTAAGGTAAGTGTCTAGGATGGTACTCTATCCCACAAGCATGTTGTATTCATTGTTGTGATGAGGTTCATATCCCTGGAGTGTGTAGTGT
Source organism: Protopterus annectens (assembly GCF_019279795.1). Lineage (NCBI taxonomy): Eukaryota > Metazoa > Chordata > Ceratodontiformes > Protopteridae > Protopterus > Protopterus annectens. The sequence goes on along the minus strand of NC_056731.1, from coordinate 1,752,015,001 downwards.
GATTCAATTTTGTTATAGGTTCATAGGTTCATACTAGGCTATCTGCCCAAGGGCATTTATAAGCCTAGCCCATAGTTATGTGGCTTTCGCCACCCCTTTAGTTTGAAGAAAACTATGCCTATTATTTTGCTGTGCCTCTGTCAAGCAGTGACACTAAAGTAATCCCTGGGGTATATCTGTGATCTCCCATCCATTGGTCAAGATTCCTCTTGAACAAGGCCAGCGAGGTGCTCTGCCTCACATGTACTGGGATTTTGTTCCACAGCATAGAGAGTCTCTGGGTGATGAATCTGTCCCTCCAGCACGTTCTATTAATAACCGTGTCAAGGTTTAAGTCTCCCGCCCTTGTGGTTCTGAGGGATCTAGATTTTTTGAGGTGAAGCATATTCATCAAATCTGGGTTTGACATGGCCTTGTATGTCAGGCACAGGTCACCTCTGAGCAAGCGGTATGCGACTGAATAGAGCTGGAGTTCTTTCAGTCGGGCAGCATAAGACATATTTTTGAGACCCTTTATCCTTTTGGTGAGGAACTTTTGGGGCCTTTCCAGCTGCTGCAGGTGTCGGGTCAGATACATTCCGAATGGGGCATTGTACTCAATCATAGGTCTAATGAGTGATGAGTACAGGGGGACGATGACCTCCCTTGATCTAGATGTGAATCCCTTCATGATCAGGTGGGCAATGTAGAAGGTCTTCCTAACTACTTTAGCAACGTGAGTGTCAAACGAAAGTTACTGTCAACCTGGGTCCCCAGATCCCTGATATGTTCTTCAGTGCTCAGTGGATTGCCACCTATATGGTAGCTAGGGGTAACCTTGTTTTTCCCGAAGGGTATGACTATGCATTTCTTGGCGTTTAACTTTAGGCCATGGCTCTGGCACCAGTTATCCATTTCTGTGAGGCCCTTCTGAAGGATATCTGTGTCAGATGTGTTTTCGACTATGGCGCCCAGTTTGCAGTCATATGCAAACTTTGTCAGCCATAACCCTCCTGTGTTTGCTTGTACTTCAGAGAAGTAGATGCCGAACAAGAGTGGACCCAGGACTGAGCCCTGTGGGACACCACTTGTGATCGGCTTTGAGTCTGACATGGCGCCAGCAACTCTGACCCTGTGGGTTCTGTCACTTAGCCAGTTTGCAACCCATCTTGTGATGTATGGGTTTACATTCAAGCTGATGAGTTTTTCGATGATACCTGAGTGGGGTATTGTGTCGAAGGCCTTTGCCAGGTCGAAGTAGGCTGTATGGACTGCCTTACCCTCATCAATGGCCTTGGTGACTGTTTCGAAAAAGTCAACCAAGTTTAAAAGGCATGATCTGCCTTTGACAAAGCCAAACTGGGTTGGATCCAAAGTCTACAAGTTCCCTATGTCTTTATTTATGAGTTCCATTATGATCCTCTCCATGGCTTTGCAGATAAGGCTTGTCAAGCTAATGGGATGGTAATTTCCAGGGTCAGTGGAGGCACCGCCTTGTGAAGTGGGACCACAGTCGCCGTGTGCCACTCCTTGGGTACGTATCCTGAGGTGAGGCTAAGATTAAACAGCTGTCCTAACTGCGGGTTTAATTCCGCATTGAGTTCATGGAGTACACAGCCGGGACACCATCCGTCCCATGGATGCTGTGTTTTTGCCTTGGAGAGCAGTTCTCACCTGGGCATTAGAGATGTTTGGGGGCTACAATCCTCTGGTATAGATATCTCTCCTTTTGGGGGAGGGAGAAGTTAGCACTGAACCTGTCAGCCAGTATGTTGGCAATGTGTGTAGGTTCAGTAATCTTCACATCATTTTGAACTAATTCTGAGCATATCTGGGAGTTTCCTCCTAGGTTTCTAACATAGCTAAAGAAGGCCTTATGATTGTCTTTTGAGTCCTTGGCGATTTTTCTCTCAAAATTAGCCTTGGATGATTTTATGAGAGCTCTTAGTTTTTACTTATAATGATCAAGGGTGTCTTACCTTTCAAGGATTTTGCTCTATCTTGTAGTAGCTTCCTCCTTTTGTTGTAGAGCTTGTTTATGGCTGGGGTCCACCAGACTGGACGCTTGCCTTTGGTACAAAGAGTCTTAGTTTTGTTTGGGATTGCCTGATCCATGCAGTCCTGTAGGTGCTGGTAGAAGGCATTTGTTAGTGATTCAGCGGTTTGAGTAATGTTTACCACCGGCTCAGGGACCTTAAAGGAGACCACACTAGTTTTTAGAAGTGTGAAGTCGGCTTTTGAGAAGTTTTTCACTGTGGTCTTTTTTATTTCAGGTGGGGGCGGGATGAGGACCTCCAGCGAGATTAGTTTATGATCTGATCTCACCAATGAGGGGTATACTTCCGGTGTTGAACATTGTGGTCCCATGTTCGTGATGATGAGATCAAGTATGTTTTCACCTCTTGTGGGGATGGTGACTAGTTGTTCCATGGCATTTGAGTTTATGAACTCCAGGAACCTTTGGGCTAGAGTGTTTGGGCTTGAGTAGTGTTCCCAGTCTATATTAGGGTAGTTCAAGTCACCTAGTATGATGGTGTTTGGAGATACATTTATCCCCTCTAGTCTTTTCAGGAAGGCCATGTGAGGTTCCTGAGTTTGAGAGGGTGGCCTGTAACATGCTACAAATTGCAGAGCAGTTTTGCCTATGGTTAGTTGCACCTGGATGGTCTCCAATGCATCGTGCATTGCCACCAACCTTGAGGTGTGGGTGTTCTTTATGAATATGGACACCCCCCCTCCTTTCTTGGTGTTGTCCGGATTTTGGGGCCGGAACGCATGATATGAGGTAAAACCTGATAGTGCTGGGGTGCTCTCAGGAGCCTTGAACCAGGTTTCTGTCACAGCACAGACATCGATGTTCTCCATACTGAGAAGGGCCTCGAGTGCGTGCATCTTGAGATTGAGACTTCTGGCATTGAGCAGCATTACCCTTAGTTTTTTTCCTTTTTTGTGTTCTAGGGTGGTAGGTTTAGAATTTGAGCCTTGCCTAAAAAAGGCACTATGGGGGTGGCAAGAGCCTTTGCCAATATCCGGAAGCCCAGGGGTTGACAGGTGCAAGCCGTCCCTTGCGAAGCAGTGTGGCTTGTCCAGCATGTCATCCCAGGCAGACAGACATTGGATCCCCTTTGAATGACACCAGAATTTAAGCCAATTATTAAAGCTGATCATCTTATCACTGTATTGTGGCATCATTCTAGGTGAAGGTAGGATACTGCTCAAGGTCAGGGTCATACCTGCCTGGGCTACATAATCAGAGAGCTCCTCAATGTCTCTTTTCATGTAGTCCAAGGAGGTACGTCTCAGGTCGTTGACACCAGCGTGGACAATGACTGAGTCGTACTTGTACCTGCTGTTGAGAGACCTGAGTGCTTGCGTTATGTGGCGGATTCTAGCGCCCGACAGGCAGCTTACTGTGACCTTCTCCTTACTCAGTCTGGTGAGTGGGACGTCAGTGTGTCTGACTATGGAGTCACCAATGACGAGTGTGTCTGGCATTGTGTTTGGCCTTAAGGGCTGTGACTGTTTGACACTCTGACTGTGTGGTCTATGTGTTGCATGTGTTGGGTCCTGAGGTGGTAGTTGTTTGGGTGTCTGCTTTGGTGGCCTCTGCTGTTTTGGTAGATTTTTGATCAGAGCCTCCGAGTATGTCTTTGTGTGATTATGTGTATGATTTGAAGTTGTGATGGTACTATGTGTGACTGGGTATGTAGTGTGTGTGGTTACCTTCTCCTCCTGTCTGGTCTTGCCAGTACTATGTTGAGAGAGCTCAGCCTCCAGTTTGGCCGTATAGTTGCATCTCTCGCATGTATTTGTGTTTTGTGGGAGGAGGAGAGGGTTGTCTGTGTACATGAGGCAATTGTAACATTGCCTCAATATTCCCAGGTTCACCAGCTGAGCAGGAGAGGACACTAGCAACTGATCCCTCGACATGCTAGAAGGAATAGATAAAAAAACTTACAAAAGACTCCAGGGGATGTGGGTTCTAGGCTGGTGGAGTACTATCTATAATAGGAGTGCTTTATCAGGGTGAAAGTACTGTAGGAGCAAGTGCTAGGCTTTACAGATAGAGAATAGTCTACTTGGGAATCAAGTAGAGATGAATTTTTTAGTTATAGGATACGCTGGTTAGATCAGCAGTACAATTCGAGGAAGGTAGTTTTAAGGGAAAAATTGAAGAGTGGAATTCAGGTAGCCCGAATAGTTTAACCTTGTTAAACCGCTGCTGCTCTTGTGTGCAACAGTGGCAACTCCGCGCTAAAGCGCGCTAACGCGTGCTTTATAGCAGGGGGCTGGAAAAAACAGGAAATGACCCAAAATGGCCAACGAATTACTAGTTGCTGTCTCTAACCACTCCTCTGAGGACAAACAAGCAGCTCAGTACTCCCCACTCCCACTGGTGAGTAAAGAAACTACCTCTGGCCACACAAGAAAATGGAGGAACACAGGAACCAAATACAAAGCCCAGGGATCAGCAAAATCTGATCACTGGAACAACTAGCTAGATGGAGCATGTTGAACAGTTATGTGTTGGATATGACTCTGTATGTTAGGCAGAGTGTGCCTCTGAGTAGGTGGTACACAACGGAGAACAGATTTAGTTTTACCAGTTGTGTCGCATAACACAACTGTTTGAGGCCAGTAATCCTCTTGGTGAGGTACCTCTGTGGTCTCTACAGCTGCTGGATATGCTTAGTTGAGTACATACAAAATGGTGCATTGTACTCAATGATGGGTCTGATGACTTAAGAGTAGAGGGCCACCACTACCTCTTTTGATCCTGATGCAAACCCTTTGTTGATTAGGTGGGCCAAATAGGATTTCCCAATCACTTTGGCAACATGGTTGTCAAAGGAAAGATGACCATCTACTTGTGTCCCCAGATCCCTTATTACCTTGTCAGTTTTAAGGGGGTAACACCTATGTGGTAGTTTGTGGGTACTTTGTTTTCACCAAAGGGGATTACTATGCATTCTTCCACATTGAGCTTGAGGCCATGATTCTGACACCACACATCTGTCTCATAGAGTCCCTTCTGGAGAATATTTGTGTCATCTGGGGAATCTATTACGGCAAATGGCAGACACTTTACAGTTCCCAGCAAACTTAGTCAACCACAACCCTCCTGTGTTGACATGTACTTTTGAGAAGTCTATACCAAACAGGAGGGCCCCAGGACTGAACCCTGGGGAACACCAGTTGTTACCGGTGTACAGTCTGACATGTAGCCAGCAACTCTTAATTTGTGGGATCTATCTGTGAGCCAGTTCGCAATCCATCTTGTGATGTATGGATTCAAGCCCAGGTTGGTGAGTTCATCTATGATACCTGACTGGGGAATGTTGTCAAAGGCCTTAGCGAGGTATAGGTAGGTTCATTTCAATCATCTGTAGCCTGGGTAACTGTCTCAAAGAAATCCACCCATTTCAGGAGGCGTGATCTGCATTTGACGAAGCCAAACTGGGTGTGCTCAACTAAGTGAAGGTTCCCAATGTCTTTATTGTTGACTTCCATTATGACTGGCTCCATTGCCTTGCAGATCAGACCCGTCAGGTTCATACAGCATGAATGCCAAGGGTCTTTTGTGGCCCAACCCCTGTGGAGTGGGAAGAACATTGCTGTGCAACATTCTATGGGTACATATCCTGTAGAGAGCATGTAGAGAGAGGTGTAGGTATCCTTGATGAATATGGATACATCCAGACCCTATGTGCTATGATCCAGGTTCTGATGCTGGAAGGTATGGAATGAGTAGTATCCTGGTAGTGCTGGTGTGCTCTATGGAGCCTTGAACTAGGTTTCTGTTACTGCACAGATATCAATATTCTCCATACTGAGAAGTGCCTCGAGTGTGTGCATCTGGAGGCTGAGACTTCCGGCAATGAGTAGCATTTATCTCATTTTGTGGTTATTTGTGTTGGTTACGAGGTTTGGTTTGTCCTGAGTGACCATTGTTCCAAACCTGAAGTCAACGCCTCATTGGTCCGATCTGACCATAAGCTAATTACCCTACATATCCACATTCTGCCCCCACCCCCCATTAAAATATCTCCAAAGACAACTTCATGATTCTTAAGACAGAAGTGGTGAACTTCAGGACACCCATGCAGATGGACAATACAGTTACGACTACTGAATCCTACACAATTGCACTTTATAAGCACTTACATGAGTGCATGGATCATGCTATCCCAAACAGAACCAAGACGCTATCCTCCAAGAAAAGGAAGACAATCTGGTGGTCCCCTGCCATAAACAAACTGCACAACAGAAGGAAGAAACTGTTGCAAAAGAGGGTAAAACCCATGAGTGGAAGAGCTCCCTGGTCAGCCTCAGTAAGAAGCTGCGATCCCTGATAAAATCCTCCAAAGCTAGTTACAAAAACAAAATCGCCACTGATTCTAAAGACAACCACAAAGCATTCTATAGCTACGTCAAGAATCACAATGGCAACACTCAGATCTGCTCTGAGTTACAGCACAATGGCACTAAATATACAGACCCAACTGATATTGCCAATATCTTGGCAGACAGGATCAGTGCTAACTTTACCCCCCTCTCACCCATGAAAGAGCCCATTTCTATACCAGAAGAATGCAAAGTTGCTGTCATCATGGCTGCACAGGTAAAAACCACTCTCCAAAAGCCAGGAACACAGCATTCATGGGACCAGATAACATCCCAAGCTGCGTTCTACATGAACTACAGAACAAACTGGCACCACACCTAAGTACCATGCCCAATCATAGCCCCACCTCAGGCTTTGTGCCTGCTGAATGGCGCACAGTGACGGTTATCCCACTACACAAGGGGGGAGCCACCATGGACCCCGGGAACTAGTGCCCCATTAGCCTGATGAGCCTGGTCTGCAAGGCCATGGAACGTATCATCATGGAACTTATAAACAAAGACATTGGCAATCTCCAAACTCTGGACCACAACCATTTCAGGTTTGTAAAAGTCAGATCATGTCTCCTAAACCTGATAGACTTCTTCGAAGCAGTCACCAAAGCTGTAGACAAGGGTAAGGTGGTTCACACAGCCTATCTAGATCTTGCCAAGGCTTTCGACACCATCCCCCACTCTAGAATTATAGATAAACTCACTAAACTAGATATAAATCCCTATGTCACAAGATGGGTTGTCAACTGGCTCACTGACAGAACCCACACTGTGAAAGTAGCAGACTCCAAGTCCGACTTCAGACCAGTGACAAGTGGAGTACCACAGGGTTCAGTCCTGTTTGGTATCTACTTCCCTGAAGTACAGGCTAACACAGAAGGTCTTTGGCTAATGAAGTTTCCAGATGACTGCAAACTAGGAGCCATAATCAAAACTACTAACGATGTGGACATCCTACAAAAGGGCCTCACTGAGACAGATGTCTGGTGTCAAAGCCATGCCCTCAAGCTCAATGCCAAAAAGTGCAGTGTCATCCCCTTTGGTAAAAACTCTGTACCCATGAACTACAACATAGGCGGTAGTATACTTAACACTGAAAGTGTGATAAGAGACCTTGGGACACAGGTGGTCAGTAGACTCTCCTTTGATAATCACATCACCACAGTAGTTAGGATATCCTTCTACGTGGCTCACCTCATCACAAAAGGTTTCTCATGCAGAAAAAAAGAGGTCATTGTTCCCCTCTACTCATCACTCATTAGATCCATTATAGAGTACAATGCCCCTTTTGGTATGTACCTCACAAGACATCTACAACAACTGGAAAGCCCACAGAAATACCTCACAAAGAGGATTAGCAGCCTCAAATACATGCCCTACACAGACCGTCTCAAAACACTCCAGCTTTACTCTGTCGCATATCGCCTACTCAGAGGTGATCTCTGCTAACATTCAAATCTATGTCAAACACAGAGCTGTTGGACATGCTCCACTTAAAGAAATCCCAATCTCTCTGAGCTTTGGCCCCAAAACCCAGTCCGAAATACAAAAGGAGGGGGTGTATCCATTTTCATAAAGGATACCCACACCTCCAGGTTAGTGGCACAGCACGAGACCTCGGAGACCATCCAAATGCAACTAACAGCGAGCAAATCTGTGTATCTGATCATAGCCTGCTACAGATAACCTACCTTGTCTCACGACCCTCACTCAGCATTCCTGAGAACATTGGAAAATATAAAGGTCCAACCAAACACCATGATATTAGGAGATTTCAACTACCCAAACATTGACTTGGAGAATTACTCAAGTACAAACTCCTTTGCCCAATGCTTCCTAGAGTTTATAAACTCAAACACCCTGGAAGAGCTGGTCACCACTCCCACTAGAGGTGACAATATACTGGACCTGATCATCACCAACATGGGGGATCAGTGTTCCACACCAGAGGTAAACCCCTCGCTGGTAAGATCAGATCATAAAGTAATCACACTGGACATCCACATCCCGACCCCACCCCAAATCAAGGAAACCACTGTGAAAAACTTTTCAAAAGCAAACTTCACACTTCTCAAGACCGAAGTGGAAAGTTTCAAAGCCCCCTTGCTACAGGATAATGCTATCCAATCCCCAGAATCCTTTACAAGTGCACTATATGAGCATCTACAGGGATGCATGGATCGAGCCATCCCAAGTAAAAACCAAGACTCACTCCTCCAAAAAGAGGAAACCAGTCTAGTGGTCCTTGGCCATAAATAAACTATACATCAGAAGGAGGAAACTACTACATGATAGAGCAAAATTCCAGAAAGGAAAGGCATCACTGATCATTATTAGCAAAAAACTACGATCGCTCATAAAATCATCCAAGGCCAGTTTCTAAAGAAAAATTGCCAAGGAATCTAAAGATAACCACAAAACCTTCTTTAGCTATATTAAAAATTTAGGTGGCAACTCCCAGATATACTTTGAGCTACTGCAAAATGGCAAAAAATACACTGAACCAACTGACATTGCCAACATCCTGGTGGACAAGTTTAGTGCAAGCTTCACCCCCCCCCCAAAAGGGCCTGTGTCCATCCCAGAAGAATGCAGAGCCCCAGACATCACAGACATGCAGGTAAAAACAGCCCTCTCCAAAGCTAAGAACACAGCATCAATGGGACCGGATGGTGTCTCAGGCTGCGTCTTACACAAGCTCCAAAAGGAACTAAACCCTCACCTAAATTCACTGTTCAGACTCAGCCTTACCACAGGCTATGTACCCAAAGAATGGCGTACAGCAACAGTCATCCCACTCCACAAAAGTGGTGCCACAACAGAACCTGGGAACTATCGCCCTATAAGCCTGACCAGCCTGGTCTGCAAAGCTATGGAGTGAATTATCATGGAACTCATAAACAGAGACATTGGGAACCTCCAGACGCTGGACCCTACCCAATTCAGCTTTGTTAAAGGCAGATCCTGCCTCCTAAACCTAGTTGACTTCTTTGAAACAGTTACCAAGGCCATAGATGATGGGAAGGTAGTCCACACAGCCTACCTGGACCTCACTAAGGCCTTAGACACCATTCCCCACTCTGGCATCATAGACAAGTTTACCAGCTTGAACATTAACCCCTATGTCACGAGATGGGTGGCCAACTGGCTCACGGATACAACACACATGGTCAGAGTTGCGGGTGCCATGTCCGACTCTAAACCAGTCACAAGTGGCATCACACAGGTCTCGGTCCTGGGACCCCTCATGTTCAGTATATACTTCTCTGAGGTACAGACAAGCATGGGAGGACTATGGCTGACCAAGTTTTCAGATGACTGCAAACTGGGGGCCATAATCAACTCTCTGGCTGACACGGACATCCTCCAGAAGGGTCTTACAGAGAGAGATACCTGGTGTCAAAACCATGGCCTCAAGCTGAATGCCAAAAAATGCATAGTCATCCCCTTTGGAAAAACCGCCCACAAATTACCACATAGGTGGTAATCCACTAGGTACGGAAAATGTAATTAGGGACCTGGGGACCCAGGTAGATAGTAACCTCTCCTTTGATAATCACATTGCCAAAGTGGTTAGATATTCCTTCTATGTAGTCCACCTAATCACAAAAGGGTTCACCTCTAGATCAAGAGAGGTCATTGTGCCCCTCTACTCATCATTCATTAGGCCCATAATAGAGTACAATGCCCCATTTGGTATGTACCTTAATTGGCATGTACAACAGCTGGTAAGACCACAGAAGTACCTCACCAAGAGGATCATGGGCCTCAAAGAGATGCCCTATGCAGCTCGACTAAAGTAACTCCAGCTGTACTTGGTTGCATACTGCCTGCACAGAGGTGAGCTATGCCTGATGTATAAGGCCATGTCCAACCCGGAATTAATGGACATGCTCCACCTCAAGAAAAAACAAATCTCTTAGAGCCACACACTCCAGTGAATTAAACCTCAGCAAAGCAATAAACAGGACGTGCTAGAGGGATAGATTCCTGTCCCAGAGACTTCCCTCGCTCTGGAATAGAATCTGAGTTGATGTTAGGCAGAGCCCCTCACAGACGCTCTTCAAGAGGAATCTTGACGAGTGGAGGGGAAATTGTAAATTTACCCCTGGGATCACTTCAGTGGCCCTGCTAGACAGAGGCACAGGAAACTAATTTAAATGGGAGGCAAAAGCCAACACATTCTGGCTAGGCTTATAAATGCCCTTGGGCAAATAGCCTAAAACCTACCTATGAACCTACATGCTCTAGGGGCCTAAACCTTGTCACTACAATAAAAAGAACATGCCGGAGGGATAGATTCTGGTCCCAGAGATTTCACATACTCCAGAGTAAACTACATATTTATATCAAACAAAGCTCATCATTAGCACTCTTCAAGAAAAATCTTGATGACTGAATGGGAAATAGGAAATTCACCCTGGGGATCACTTCTGTGTCTCTGCTCGACAGTGGCACAGGAAAATAAATTTCTTGGGTGGCAAAAGCCAGGGTACATTTTTGGCTGGGCTTCTATAGGCCCCAGAGACGACAGCCTAGTACCTACCTATGAACCTTTGAGCCTTGCCTAAAAAAGGTAATATGGGGACAGCAAGAGCCTTGGCCAGTATTCAGAAGCATAGGGGCGACAGGTGCAAACCATCTGTAGTGAAGCAACAAGGCTTGTCTATCATGTCATCACAGGCAGACAGAGACTGGATCCCCTTTGAATGAGACCAGAAGCTCAGCCAATTGTTGAAGTTTATCATCTTTCTGTTATATTGCAGTATCATGTAGGTGAAGGTAAGATGCTACTGAAGGTTTGACCCTGTGTGTGCCAGCATGTGGTGCATCAATCCATATATGATATGGTCATGGTCTATGCATACAATACACTCACAATACACCTAGTATGATAAGCCTGCTGAGGTTAGCAAATGTAAAAAAAAACTTTGTGCAGATTGTCAGCAAGTAATGTCTGTATTGCACCCTGTAACTCCATATTACTTGCTGAAGTGCAAAGATGTACTTAGTTTGGATTAAGAACACCGCACTTGCCAAGTGTGTGTGTGTGCGTGCGCATGTGTGTGTTTTTCTGGAGAGAGAGCAACCTTTTTGGAGACTACTCACACCCCTTAAAAGTGGTATACTCATCTTTGTCAAGTCTCATGATGTCACCATCCTACAAATATACCTGTGGAAAGGTAAAATCCCAGTAATGTGTATAGTGTGTTGTGTAAATGTGTACTGCTGCAGTATCATAATGTAGGTCGGTAGGGGTTTGACTCCTGCACTTGCCAAATGTGTGTGTGTGTCTCCTTGGGGACTACTCACACACCTTAAAAGTGGTATATTCATCTTTGTCAAGTCTGATGATGTCACCATCCTACAAATATACCTGTGGAAAGGTGAAATCCCAGTAATGTGTATAGTGTGTTGTGTAAATGCATACTGCTGTAGTATCATAATGTAGTTAGATAAGGGTATGAATCCTGCACTTGCCAAGATTGTGTGCGTCTTCCTGGTGAGGAGCAACCTTTTTGGAGACTACTCACACACCTTAAAAGTGGTATACTCATCTTTGTCAAGTCTGATGATGTCACCATCCTACAAATATACCTGTGGAAAGATGGAATGCCAGTAATGTGTATAGCATGTCGTGTAAATGTGTACTGCTGTAGTATCATAATGTAGTTAGATAGGGGTTTGAATCCTGCACTTGCCACATGTGAGTGTGTGTGCCTCTCTGGGGAGGAGCAACCTTTTTGGAGACTACTCACACCCCTTAAAAGTGGTATACTCATCTTTGTCAAGTCTGATGATGTCACCATCCTACAAATATACCTGTGGAAAGACGAAATCTCAGTAATGTGTATAGTGCATTGTGTAAATGCATACTGCTGTAGTATCATAATGTAATTAGGTAGGGGTTTGAATCATGCACTTGCCTACTGTGTGTGCATGTCTCCCTGGGAAGGAGCAACCTTTTTGGACACTACTCACACCCCTTAAAAGTGGTACACTCATCTTTGTCAAGTCTGATGATGTCACCATCCTACAAATATACCTGTGGAAAGTCCCAGTAATGTGTATAGTGTGTTGTGTAAATGCATTATGCTGTAGTATTATAATGTAATTAGGAAAGAGTTTGAATCTCGCACTTGCTGACTGTGTGTCTGTGCTCCAGGTGTGTAACACTGTTGGCCAATGTGGAGTGGGTTTTGATTTTTCTAGTGTATGACATATCACAATGACAACTGTATGTGCATTACACATGTAAAGTAGCTGTGGGGCAAATCCATATACATACATGTGACCTCAAGTATTTCATAGGTGGGTACTCTGCTTTCTCCATGAATGCATGTGCTATCTTTGCCAGAGCGTGCTGGTGCTTTCCAGACCTTAGGTCACTTCTGTATGCTTGTGACAAGCTTAGCCACTGCAGTGATCCCTGGGCTACGTATTCTGTTTCACATCCACTCATCACGGTTTCTATTGAAGAGTGTGAGTGAGGGTTAATGCTTGAGGTTTATTTGAAACCTGTTCCAAAGCAAGCAAAGTCTGGCAAAGATGACTAATCATTATAGGTGTGCAACAACCTCTGTGGATCTGCATGCAAACCCTTTATTGCTTATGTGCTCCACAGAGGGATTTCCAAAACCCTTTGGTAATGTGATTATCAAAGGAGAGATGACTTACATGGCTCTATGTATACATTAGTACCTGTTCCACATTTTGGGGGCTACTACCTATGTGGTACTCTGGGGATACTTTGTTTTCTAAAAGTGGACAACTATGCTTTCTTTGGCTTATAGCTTTACAGCATGAGTTTGACACCAGGTATCTGTCTGTATGATACCCTTTTAGAGGATGTGTGTGTCATCTGGAGAATAAAGTATAGCCCACAGTATGCATTGTCATCAAACGTGGGCAGACATATCCCTACTGTGTTTGCTTGTACCTAAGAAAGCTATATGCCAAACAGGAGTGGTCCCAGGACTGATTGCAGGTGAATACCAGTTGTTACTGGCATAGAATAGTACATGGAGGCTGCAAATGTTACTGTGTGTCCTACATCTGTGCGTCAGTTGTCAAGCCATCATCTAACAATCGTTTATGGTCAGTCTGTTGAGGTTATGTATAATACCAGTATGTGGGATGGGTATGAATTGCTGGTGAGCTGTAGCTTGGCTGTGTTGACCTCCCCTCCCTCACCTATAACCTTGTTGACTGGCTTGAAGTCTACTAGGTGTAGGAGTCATGATCTGGCCTTTAGAGAACCTAAGTGGGTATGGTGCAGTGTTTGCAGGTTCATAATGTCTCTGTTAATGAGTTCCATAATACTGTGCTCTATAGCCTTTCAGATAACATTGGTCTGGCTTATAGGGTGAGAGTTTCCAGGACCTGTTGTAGTTCTACCCTTAATCAATTTATGTTAACATTTGCTCTGGGTGTGACGAGGGTGGACAGGTTTAAGAATAAGTATATTAGAGGGTCAGGCCAGGTTTGAAGGTTAGTAGACCATGCCAGATAGGCAGGATTAGGTTTTTTTGTACATGTGCTGAGGAGGGATGCAGAGTATATTGTGAAATAGATGCTAAGGATGAAGCTGCCAGGTAACAGGAAAAGAGGAATGCCTAAGATGAGGTTTATGGCTGTGGTGAGAGAGGACATGCAGGTGGATGGTGTGATAGCGCAAGATGCAGAGGCCAGGAAGAAATGATGTACTGTGGCGACCCCTAATGGGAGCATCCAAAAGGAGAAGAAGAAGAAGATGTAGCTCAACCCTTGTGGACTGTGAACACCATTATCGTATGTCATTCCACAAGTATGTAACCTGTATAGAGGCTGCATCTGGACAGAGCGTTTAGGTGAGTGGTGACTTCATATGTCAGCTTGTGCATGACACAGGCAGGGACACTGTCCAGTACCATTGCCACTGTGGTGTGTACTTTGTTAAAGAGATGTTTTAACTAGAGCGTCTGTGAATCATCAGGTTTTATATTCTTCAGGCCTTGAAATGTGGCCCTTGTGTAATGACAGGGTGGCAAAATCCGCATTCAAACTGTCTGACAAGGAATTGGTAATGTCAGTCAGATAAGTGTACTTTGTGACCATTTACATTAACTGTGACCCGATCTGAGATTTCCCCTGTAGATTATGAACAACACTGAAGAAAGCTTTATTGTTGTCTTTGGAATCCTTGCCAGTTTATATTTTGAAGCTTGCCTTGTATGTTTATTGAGGGATTGTATTTTCCCAATGATACTGACCAGAGAGGTTATCCCTTCTTGGTATGTAACTCTTTTTTGGTACAACTTCACACGTTCTATTATATATTTAGTTTATGGCAGGGGTCCATGAGACTAATGCACGTTTACTGTATAAGTGAGAATTTCTTGTGCTTGTGATAGCACGGTCCATGCAACACTGTAGGTGAACAGTGTGCATTAATAAAGGATTATGCAGCTGGGACAGTGTTAACCTTAGTAATGCAAACCAATGACAGATAGCAACAACAGCATCACCCACAGCACAGTATCAACCTATGTCATACACACACATGTGTACTCAAGTTCAAAAATGTGTGTAGTACAATGCATACTGGCCACCAATAGAAAGTATGGACTGTTAACACTGACCAATACAGGGCATGTCACCCTGCCCATGTGTCCAATATGCGTGTACATGCAGAGAGTGCACCTCCACCATGTTCACAAATGTACACCTGCAGACCTGTGCTGCACACACCCCACACTTACTTTCCACTGTATAACACATGCTGACACAACAACACACATCATCCAAGTGGCACATGGGCAAATAAAACACAATTGGAATAAACACTGGTGGAAACAATACAACATTGCTAAGTATAGCTTTATTGCATCATGCCTGCTTAGCTACATCTTCAAGGATATCATTACACTTTACTGCTGACAACATGCTACACATTCAACAATTGCTATACTTTATTAAAGTCACCCTGTGCATCAGCACCAAGTTAGCCTGTTCCTGCATCAATGTTACAGATGACAGGAGGTGGCACAGGTTTCATCATATGCACAGGGTGTGTTGTTGGTTTGCCAGAGGCCTACACTGAGCCATACAATTGACGTGTGTGTGAGGGCCATGAGTACTGTTATGGGCCAATGTTGATGTAATGTGTGCGGGTATGTGTTTGCCCTAGATTTCTGGTTTATGTGTGTGTCTGCATGTATACAGTTCCACCATGTGGCTGCCATATACGGGGATTTGTGAGACAGCTACAGACTGTACCTGGAAGGCTTTACAGATCACCGTCTCTGGACACAGATACGGAACCTGTGCCTGGCAGGGGTGCTACAGACAGTATCAGGTACTAATCCAGACTGGTACTATCCGAAGAGGTTGACATATGTCCACTGGATCCAGGTCCCTGCTGGGACTGGCCAGAGCCACGTGCACGTGGTCTTCTAGGATGGTCTATGGACAGCCCCCACCAACATTGCTGGGGCTGGTACTGGCACTACGGGAGTGACTGTGACTTGCTGGTCTTCCACGGTGACCTCCAGCTGCTGCTGTTGCTGGCATATATCCACATCGATGTCTCAGCCATCCAGCACTGTCCTGACACATGGACATGACACTGGGGAGGACATCCAATGTCTCACCCCAACATCTATGAATGACCTCAATGTAATTACGTATAGCACCTGCTAGGTCATGGATACTGGCATTTACAGAGGTGTTATGAGCCGTCTGTGCCCTTAGTCCCTGTCTGGTATACCGCTCCATTCATGTCTGTGCCTTCATAACAGCCTGGAACATGCGTGTGGTAGAATGAGGTGTGGCACGTCTGCCAGGGGCATGATGACCAGCAGTGCTCTGACGAGAACCCCTATGTGGTACCATTCCAGACATCTGGCTATGGCTGCTGTGTCCTGATACATGTGCCATAGATATCACACTGTCCTGGCCAGTGCCAACTGTACACTGTCCCTCAGCTAAGGGCAGTGGTAATGATGGATATACAGGCAGTATGACTGTGTGCATGGATAAAGTGCTGACTTGTGTACTGTCAATTGGTGGCCCAACAACAGACCCTGACAAACCTGCCTGTGCCTCAACACACCTATCCTCATGATCACTGTCTGTCTCAGTGACATCAGGTTCCCTGCTGTACTGAACCAGCCCCACCTCTGCACCTGTGAGAGGAAAACAGGAATCACACTTTAAGACCTGAGCATGATGTCAGACCACATGCACACTTGTGCACATGCGCACATGCACACATACACACACATAAAAATACACTCCTCCCTTAAGCAGACACACACAACACCAGCAACCTCAGAATATACACAATAACAGGTGATGGTGGGGTACAGTATCACAAGCAAAATAGTCATATCACACATGTCAGCATGCATGGGCCTCCCCCTGGAACACACAATGCCTACATGGACACAACATTGCTGTGCAGGTATTCAAAACTCTGTCATGTACTGTGCACCATAATAAACAGGTGTACATAGGTTCATAGCTTCATACTAGGCTATCTGCCCTAGGGCATTTATAAGCCTAGCCAGAGTGTGTTTGGCTTTTGCCACCCATTTTAAATTAATTTTGCTATGCCCTTTTTCGAGGTTAGTATACTGTGCCTCTGTCTAACAGTGACACAGAAGTGATACCCGGGGTAAACCTACGATCTCCCATCCACTCATCAAGATTCCTCTTGAAGAGAGTCAATGAGGGACTCTGCCTAACCTGGACTGGGATTTTATTCCAGAGTGAAGGGAGCCTCTGGGTTATGAATCTGTCCCTCCAGCATGTCCTATTTATTTCAGTGCTGAGGTTCAAGTCTCTCGAGCACATAGCTCGATGGGATTTGGATTTTCTGAGGTGCAGCATGTCCATTAATTCCGGGTTGGACATGGCTTTATACATCAGGCACAGATCGCCTCTGAGCAGGCGGTATGCCACGGAGTAGAGCTGGAGTTTCTTTAACCGGGCAACATATGGCATCTGTTTGAGCCCCTTGATCCTCTTGGTGAGGTACTTTTGGGGTCTTTCCAGTTGCTGCAGGTGTCTGGTAAGGTACATCCCAAAAGGGGCATTGTATTCAATTATGGGCCTGATGAGGGATGAGTAAAGAGGCACGATGACCTCCCCTGATCTAGATGTGAATCCCTTCATGATTAGGTGGGCTTTATAAAATGTTTTTCTAACCACTTTGGCCACGTGGTTGTGAAATGAGAGATTGCTATCAACTTGGGTCCCCAGGTCCCTAATTACTTCTTCTGTACTTAATGGATTACCACCGATGTGGTAATTTGTGGGCACTTTGTTTTTGCCAAAGGGGATGACTATACACTTTTTGGCATTTAGCTTGAGGCCATGGTTCTGGCACCAGTTGTCTGTTTCTATGAGGCCCTTTTGGAGGATGCTTGTGTCGGCTGGAGAGTTGATTATGGTGCCCAGTTTGCAGTCATCTGTGAACTTGGTCAGCCACAGTCCTTCCATGTTGGCCTGTACCTCCAAGAAATATATACCGAACAAGAGAGGTCCCAGGACTGAGCCTTGTGGGATGCCACTTGTAACTGGTTTGGAGTCTGACATGGCTCCAGCAATTCTAACCATGTGGGTTCTGTCCTTGAGCCAGTTTGCAACCCGTCTAGTCACATAGGGGTTTATTTTTAAGCTGGTGAGCTTATCTATAATGCCCGAGTAGGGTATTGTATCGAAGGCTTTTGCGAGGTCCAGGTAGGCTGTGTGGACCACCTTCCCCTCGTCAATGACCTTGGTGACTGTTTCAAAGAAATCAACCAGGTTTAAGAGGCAGGATCTGCCCTTAACAAAGCCGAACTGGATAGGATCCAGTGTCTGTAGGTCCCCAATATCTTTATTTATGAGGTCCATGATGATCCTTTCCATAGCTTTGCAGGCCAAGCTAGTCAGGCTTATGGTGCGATAGTTTCCAGGATCCGTTGAGGCACCACCTTTGTGGAGAGGGACCACTGTTGCTGTACGCCACTCTTTGGGTACATATCCTGTAGTAAGGCTGAGATTGAACAGTAGTTTTATGTTTGGGTTTAGGTCTTCTTGGAGTTCATGTAGGACGCAGCCCGGGACACCGTCTGGTCCCATTGATGCTGTGTTTTTTGCTTTGGAGAGGGTAGCTCTTACCTGAGTATCTGAGATGTCAGGGGGGCAGCACTCTGCTGGGATAGATATTTGCCCTTTTGGTGGGGAGGGGCAGAAGAAGTTTGCTCTTAACCTGTCACCTAGGATGTTGGCAATGTCTGTGGGTTTGGTGTATTTTTTGTCATTTTGGACTAATTCTGAGCATATCTGGGAATTCCCACCCAGGTCCCTAACATAACTAAAGAAAGCCTTGTGATTATCCTTAGTGTCCTGTGCAATTTTTCTCTCGAAGCTGGCCTTAGACAATTTTATGAATGCCCGTAGTTTTTTGCTAATAATGATCAGAAATGCCTTCCCTTTTTGGGATTTTGCTCTATCATGTAGTAGCTTCCTCCTTCTGTTGTATAGTTTGTTTATGGCTGGGGTCCACCAGACAGGACATCTGCCTTTGGAGGATTGGGTCTTGGTTTTATTTGGGATTGCATGATCCATGCATTCCTGAAGGTGTTCCTATAATGCGTTTATAAAGGATTCTGTGGTCTGGGCCGTATTTTCCACAGGCCCGGGGGCTTTAAAGGATTCCACCTTGGTTTTGAGGAGTGTGAAATTTGCTTTAGAGAAGTTTTTCACTGTGGTTTTCTGGGCAGGGGGTGGGGTTGGGATGTGAATATCCAGTGAGATTAGTTTATGGTCTGATCTTACCAGTGAGGGATACACTTCTGGTCTGGAGCATAGAGTCCCCATGTTGGTGATGATCAGGTCCAGTATGTTTTCCCCTCTTGTGGGAGTGGTAACAAACTGTTCCATAGCATTTGAGTTTACAAATTCTAGGAACCTTTGGGCTAGGGTGTTGGAGCTAGAATAATGCTCCCAGTCTATGTTTGGGTAGTTGAGGTCGCCCAATATAATGGTGTTTGGAGAGAACTTCATATTTTCCAGTGTTCTCAGGAAGGCTAAGTGGGGTTCCTGGGTTTGGGAGGGTGGTCTGTAGTAGGCTATAAACTGGAAGGCAGTTTCACCCACTGTTAGTTGCACATGGATAGTCTCTGATGCTTCGTGCTGTGCCACCAACCTGGAAGTGTGGGTATCTTTGACGAATATTGATACTCCCCATCCTTTTGTGGTTCAGTCCAAGTTTTGGGGCAGAAAAGCATGGTATGAGGTAAAACCTGGTAGTGCTGGGGTGCTCTCGGGAGCCTTGAACCAGGTTTCTGTTACTGCACAGATATCGATGTTCTCCATGCTAAGGAGAGTTTCAAGTGCATGCATCTTGAGGTTTAGACTTCTGGTGTTGAGTAGCATTACTCTTAGTTTCTTATCCCTTGTGATACCTATGGAGGTGGGTTTGTCTTTTGAGCCTTGCCTAAAAAAGGCACTATGGGGGTAGCAAGAGCCTTTGCCAATATTCGAAAGCCCAGGGGTGACAGGTGCAAGCCATCCCTAGCGAAGCATCGTGGCTTGTCGAGCATGTCATCCCAGGCTGACAAGCATTGGATCCCCTTTGAATGACACCAATACTTAAGCCAATTGTTGAAATTGATCATCTTGTCTTCATATTGTGGCATCATTCTTGGTGAGGGTAAGATGCTACTCAAGGTCAGAGTCATACCGGCCTGGGCTGCATGCTCAGAGAGCTCCTCTGTGTCTCTTTTCATGTAGTCCAGGGAGGTACGTCTCAGGTCATTCACACCAGCATGGGTAATGACTGAGTCATATTTGTACTTGCCTTGGAGTGACCTGAGTGCTTGTGTTATGTGGCGGATCCTAGCGCCCGACAGGCAGCTCACTGTGACCTTCTCCTTGTTCAGCCTGGTGAGCGGGACATCAGTGTGCCTGACAATATAGTCACCTATTACAAGTGTATCAGGTGTGCTGTTTAGCCTTAAGGGCTGTGACTGCTCGGCACACTGGCTTTGTGAGCTATGTGTTGCACGTGTTTTGTTTTGGGGTAGCGGTTGCTTGGGTGTCTGCTTTGGAGGTCTCTGCTGCTTAGGCAGATTTTTATTTAGAGCCTCTGAGTATGTTTTTGTGTGTTTATGTGTTTGGTTTGCTGTCGTGGTAGGTCTATGTGAGACTGGAATTGTAGTGAGTGTAGTTTCTTTCTCCTCCTGACTGGTTACGCCAGTACTGAGTTGAGAGAGCTTAGCCTCCAGTTTGGCTATATGGTTGCATCTCTCACACGTGTTGGAATTTGTTGGGAGGAGGAGAGGGTTGTCTGTGTACATGAGGCAGTTGTAACATTGCCTCAAGATTCCCAGATTCACCAGCTGGACTGGAGAGGAGATTGACAACAGACCTTTGGACATGCTAGAATAGTATTGGGAATTCCTTTATAATTGAAAAAAGGGCCAATGGGGAACAAGGTACTCAACGGGAGTTTGTGAGGGTGTAGTGCTTTTAATTTTTTAGTGCTGACTTAGTGAGCAAGTGCCAGGTAACTTAAATGCAATGTGTTACAGGTAACTTAAATGCAAAAACGACAAACAGTAACTTTCTTTCAAGTGAAACAAGGAAATAAGTACAGTAAGCAATGCAGATATCACTAGGGATCCACAGAAGTGCTGAAAAGCCACGTTTTAGGTGGAATTAGCATTTCAGGGAAATAAGCAAACAAACAACAAGCATACAAACAAAGCTAGATTCAGCAGGCCTGGATCTAGTCTATGCTACAGCAAACAAGGTGTACCAATTTCAGTAAGAAGCAGTTCAAATATGCAGGCACTATAAGCCTTTAACCAGACATTCCCAGCTCAGAAGGGCAGAGTCCAGTCTCTCCTCCCACAAGAGTGCAGACCACGAACCCTCTTAATGTACAATAACTGGCCTGAAGCCCAAGTGCTTAAACCAGAATTAATACACTTTTAGAATAACAGACACTGAGCCCTCAATCAGCAGTTCCCAACTTAGAAGGATGTAAGCTACCTGTTCTGCCACTACAGTGCAGACCACAAACCTTCTTAATGTGAAACAACTGGTCTGGAGCCCAAGTGCTTAAACTAAAAGGCTTAGAATGAGTTACACCAAGCAGTAATAAATACAGTTGAGTACTTTTAAGATGACACAAAAGCAAAATAAAGTAGGAAGAAACACAAATACAGTAAAAGCAGATATTTTTTTTTTTGTTTTAAGTGGAAAGAGAGAAAGGAGTAGCAGAAACTAAGCTGACTGGACTTCTCAAATGTTCTCCCTGTACTGGGTAAAATGAGGTAATGACACTAGACTGGGAGGAGGGTCCCAAATCAAATTTACACTAGGGGCGGGCAACTGCAAAGCCACCAACTGCAGAAATGTTTCTCACAGCTGAAAAGCAGCAGTGAGCCTTTAAATGAAAGTTTTAAACAGCTAAAGGAGCCTCTAGAAAAAAAGAGTTTAACTGCAACAAGTTATCAGAAACAACCAACCAAACAGATGCTTAATAAAAGTGGACATTTTCCAGTTAATACCTCACACACAGTGAAACTAGCTAGAAAAATACACAGCACACAAAGTGCTATAAATAACAAAGAAATAAAGAACAAAATAAACAAAATAACAGGACACTTAATGTTATATATTATAGCTCCGAGTTTACATACCATGGCTGGATGTGTATCTGTGTCAGATAGGTATCCAATGCTGATTACAGCCTCTGTGTCTTTAGCAAATAATTGTAGACACATTTTTAGCACATGCATGATGAATATTCACACAACATCATCAGTGGTGCATGGATAATTGATGGAATACCATTCGGCCACATACCCAATGTACAGTACTTATGGTGAGTGTAAATTATATTGTGGACATGCCAGTGTCATCCATGATATGGCATGCTAAAACACAACTGCATATTTAAGCACTACACATACCCAATGTGTGTCATATGACCTAGCCACTCAATAGCATCACAAGACATATATGTGTCATTCGTACAAATGGTGATTGGTATGCATATTGTTTAGAGGTGCATATGTGTGCACACATGCAACATCAAGGTGTATAGCAATGAAAGCTATGTGTAGTACTGTGGTTACAATAACTAGATGGGGTATAGTACCATAGGCCATCATCATGAAGCATCATGTGGTCACTCAAGGCTACAAATGTTTCACAAACCAGCACTACTCATGCTGTACCAGAACTGTACCACCTTGGCTACATTCACCATTTCACAACTAGTTGTTACATGAGTTTGTAAGAAGGCCAATAAGGAGCATTCCCTGACATGAATGTGTAGTGTGTTGCAGAGTGTTTAAATGCCCCATGATAGGCCTCTACCCCTCAGGTATATTATGTGTAATGTGTGGATGAGATTTTGGATACTGGAGTGCATCTTTACAGAGGGTTTGGGAATCCTTTATGTGTAGCATGTTAAAATGCTCTGTGTATGACATAGATGTGTATGTTATGTGCATGTTGAGTATCAGCTGTGCCTATCCAATGGTCACTACAGTCTAGCCACATTTGTTTGAGATGGTCTGGGTATTGCATGTGTTTGAGGCAGCTAATCACATTAGTGAGATGTGCGTGGTCTTACACCAAACATGCACAGCATGCATTATGGGTAGGTGTGTTACATGTGTACATGGCCTACACCTTAACTATGACATGCACTTTTTATTTACAATAATAAATGCAGAACACACTCACCAGCATCTGTCCGCTGCCTTGATGTCACCCCAGAGGGACCTACGTAGAGATGAGACAGTTTGTCAGTGGCCACAACTGTGGCATTGCTACTGTGTGTTTGCAATCTTACACAATAACAACAGTTTACATTCACAGGGCTACAGATTATGTTCCAAATGATCAGTATTGCACAACAGGCTCAACATCTTTTAATGACATTCCACATCTCACATATGCATGATCTACCAATACAGATAACAGTAGTCTACAGATATGCCATGTTACCTGCATGCTCCATATGTGCTTGCTGGGTGGCTCCAACCTCCATCATGGTGTATGTCTGCTGCTGTTGATTTTGGGCAGGTGCCACCAGGCTCATGAGCAGCTCCTCCACTCTGGTGAGGGGGGGATGGATATTAACACCACCTCCTGTTGTAAGTTGTTGTCTCCGCACATCAGCAGCACACTGACGGCATGTCTGAGAAGATCACTGCAGTGGTGGTGTACCTGCTCATATGTCTGGTTATGCAGGCCTACTTCATTTACCCTGCGGACAACATCTTGCCACACTGCAGTATGCTCCTGCTGGTCCTGGCTGGTTCGTGAGAACATGAGACTGTAGTGCTGAATCATACTGGTAGTAATTATGTCATCTTCAGCACTACTGTAAGTGAGGTTCCTGTGATGTGCCATGATCCCTGGAAGACATAAATATGAAAATATGTCTGAGAAAGTCATATGGCACATTTAACATTATACAGTACAGATATCACTGAACTGACATATATAGCAACCTATTAGCTAACCAAGAGTGAAACACTTTAACTGCCACTTATCACTGCTCACCCCACAACTGCTTGGAAGTGCCTGGCTCACTCTCAATACAATGAACCATGTTCTACACAGCAGCAAAATAAAATCACTATATAAGACTATACAAGAGTGCCTAGCACACTGTATGCAACACGATGCACCATCTAGCCACAGCAGATATACATCAAGCTGATGTGTAAAGAAATATATCATTCATCACAATGAGTGTAAGGTCCAGTAAATGTATTACTATTATACCACACAACTTGTTAATGGCAAACTCGTGTCCAAAATATATGCACAATTGGGAATATAGGTTGCGTACTGCTGTAGTACACTATGAATGTTGCTAGATACGCAGTTATATGTTTTACCACACATATGTCAACGGACATGTTACAGACATACCCACACACACATCAGACATAATTACAGGACACAAAGGTATGACAACCCAGAAAAGCTTTCAGTGTGTACTACACAGTACTGTGTGTCAGTACTGACACAACCTTAATCTTGAGAAATGTAATCTGTGATGAATACAGGGACCACACAAAACAGTGGATGCAAGCAATGTGGACATACACCATACTTTGCTGTACAGGCCGAGAGCTTCAAGTAGTACTACAGTACACACAGGATTTGGATTCAACATCAGTACCAATCAATAATAATAGATGTAGTGCTTTAGCCTCCAATGACACACCCTGGTTAAAACCAAGGGACTTAATCACACTGTATGCAATAGCACTTTTTCTGCCTAGCAACAGAATACACAGCTTTTGCTAGGATCAAAGCAAGGACCCATAATACCATGACATAAACAGTTTCCCACTAAGCTATCCCACAGATACATATCTTTGACGTATTCACAAACACATTGACCAACGCAGTCAGGTAACAGTAGAGAGAATCTATTGCAACAAGTAGATGTAGGTGTGTATGAGTATATATATATATATATATATATATATATATATATATATACATATATATATATATATATATATATATATATATATACACATCCATTGGTGTACATATACATATATATGTAGGCACATATACATTTCACCTTTCATAGTGAGAATATCAATTATACAAAGGATGTGAGGTATACAGTAATGTAATAAATTCGCACAGTCTTTGGATAAATGCATTGAAGGTGTTCACAGCCCAGGTAGCTTTAGCAGGCCTCACTGGCTTCAACATTGCAAACTGAACAAACCACCCACAGTGTTTAACCACCACATGTTATATACCAGCACTGTATGCTGTCTTGTTTGTCACGCACTAAAACCTACATACAAATATGCGCATACTAACCTTCACCAACATATATATCTCCACCCTTTACAAATAGTTGCAATATGTCCCCTGCTCTATGCACATATACAGATGTGAATATATATGACACATATATATTTCGCCATATGTGTGTGGCATACACACACAAGGTCCACACTGTTGTAAGTCCCTGGACCTCACAGCTGAACTGTTGGGCCTTGCTGCAACACAAACAGGTGTTACATATGAACACACACTAACATTAGGGGGTTATATATGGCTACAAATGCTAGATAAGCATACTAGACTGCTACAGCTGTTGCCAATGCTAAGCTACACTTTAATATGACTATCATGCATGTGTTGTTCTGTCACACCCATGTTTATATAATGTCAGCGCTAATCCCCCCAACAGCCATTGGCCACACTACTGTACAGAACACAGATACCATGGATCAGATCTTTGACATTTAATGCTGAGCTACACATTTCACAGGTATGTCCCACTGTCCACAGGTACACACTGTATTGTCCATAGCAGTAGTTAAGCAGAACATCTATGCATAAATAAGTACTGCTGCCACATATGAATGGTTCACATTATGTAGACTATTCTTCAATAACATCTACTACATGCCAGTAAATACATGTGTCACATGCCTTCCCTTTGTATGATTTGGTAATATTTCTTTTTCTTTTTCCTTTTCTCTGTCTCTGTCTCTCTCTCTCTCTGTCAGTCTCTGCAATAGAGTGATTGAGTTTGTTGGCAGAAATTGCAGCCTGCTTTTGTAGGTATTTGCACATGAGCATGTGATGGCCTCTACACCAATTAGTGACCTCCACTTGCTAATTGCATGCAGCCTGCTCTTTAGTAATTGCAGTAATCACTGTTATAGCAACCCAGTACTATAAATTGCTAACTCAGGTAGGCGTGGCCCTTTCAGCTTTCCAAGATGGAGATCATCCTGTTTTGTTGTGGATATCATTGTTTAAGACAGAAGGTTGGTATAGTTCTTATATCAGAAGCCAGGGGTGTAGCCAAAGATTTACATTTTGTACTCAGACCTAATGTTGCTGCTTCCAGTACCCACTTGTCAGTGTAGAAATGTACTCACACCTCAAAATGCTACCCCAATATACATGGAAAGACAATTTTTACACTTGATCAAGATCTGAGGAGAATTGTTGGTGATGCTCCCATATTTGTATATAAGATGGGTTTGAATTTAAAACATTTATTAGAGAAACCTAAGAGGGTGGAAGAACCCGGAAATGTGGAAGATGCGCTTACTGTCAGGTTATATTAGAAGAGGATGGTGTAGTGTTGGACAATATTAACAAAACAAAAATTGTTTTTAGGAGAGGTAACTGTAACACAAAGAATGTTGTGTATATGGCAAAATGCTCAACATGTTCTTGTTTTTACATCGGTAAAACAGAACGGATGTTTAAGAAGAGAATTTATGAGCATTTATATGCCATTAAGAAGAAAGATAGTACTAATGCACTACTTAGGCACATACAGTATACAGAGAGCACACATCACTTTAGATTTGCCATTATAGAGATGGTTACTATGAATTTGAGAGGAGGTAACCTAAGGGCACATTTACCTGAGAGAGAAGCTAAATGGCAAATTTTAACTGATGCATCAACATTGCCCGGATTAAATGATTATATTACACTACAACCGTTTTTACAGAATGAACATTAGTATCACGAATTGTAGTATTTATTAATAAATATAATTAGTGGTTTTAAATTATATATTAATAGATATATAAGATTATTATTTTAAAGAATTTGAATTTTGAAGTTTTTATATGCATTTTTATTTAATTTATCATCTAAGGATTTTAATATTTAATATTTTATATCAGTATAGTTACACTTCTTAAATCATTGACTCATGAATTATTTATACTGTATTACCTATGTATTTAAAATAATGGATGCACTTACTATAACACACAACTGAGTTGACTTGTATGCATTTTCATGTGTTATGTTTTAATTTTATTTATATTATATAATACAATGTCCCTGAAAACATGCATTGTAGTACACAGTATAGCTGTTGTTATATTTGGCATCATATATTTTTATATTTTAATATATTTTTATTTTTTTATTTATTTCATATTTAGACCCTTTAGGCACTGTTGTTTCACAATGTATGAATGGAATTGAATTAATAGGGAATGCACCATAGAACGACAGTAATTCGTTCTATTGCATAGCAGTATGCCCTGATAGTTGACATGTACGAACATATTACAATGCTTTAATTTTTTTAGCTTTTTAAAAAAAAACTTTCAAGGTTTTTTTAAAAGCATGGTTATAAAATACTCATTCATAAATTATGGATTGACATGTACGAATTACTTTAGTAACTGAGATGTTAACATCAAACATCTGTATAAGTAATATTTATATTAGAAAATGCAGAGATCTATTCCTTTAAATTATTATTTAGAAATGGCGCCAAATTGTGTTTAAATAGCAATGATTAAATTGATTAATTGATTCTGATGAAGTCCACATGCTGGTGGATGAAAGCGCTTGATCCGTATTCATGAAATAAGCTTTAGTTTGGTTTTTAAAGCATTTTTTCTGCTGTGAGCTGTGATTTTCATTAAAGGACGTATTATTGCTCCCGCTGTGTGTTGCCTCCTTCAGGACAAGTGGTCTTTTTCTGTTGTATTGCAACCACTATTTGGTGATTGGAATACATGGAAATATGTACTTTCTTTTCTACTTTTACAATTAACTGCCATACAAAGCTAGTTATTGAGCTGTATTCCTTTGGCGCAAAAATTGTTTGTAAACTGCTATACTGTGAATATTCATTTACTCAGTTCTAAACAGTTTCTGCTTTTTTAGTGTTGACATTAGCACAAGCTGCTCAGAAAAACATGACACATGTCAGTACTGTGAGTATGCTTACCTACATCCTTGGTAAACCCTGCATACACAGGTATATTCTACATTTGGGTAGGGGTGCAGAAGTACAGAAAGTGTAAGTATTATTGTGTGGATTTTATCTTGCTGGACTTACAGGGTTGCTGTGTACATGTTAGTTTATCAAGGCACATAGTCTGCCTGCGTAATTCCCAACTGAGGACCTATCCACATGGTAGCCAGAGAATAGCCTGCTATTTTTTGTCTCTGCACCACACAGGTCTTTTCAGCAATAGAGTAATGGCACTGTTACAATTGGTTGCTACCAGTACATGGCTACATCCATTTGTATTTCAGTGTTGTATTCCTACATAAGGGTATGCTTCCAAAACTCCTTCCAAAGCTATTTGCACAGTGTGTAACAGCAGGAAGGCTGATATGCCTCTGTGTTTCTGCCTCTGCCAGACCTCTCAAACACTCAGGTACATATGTGACCAGACTCAGGGAAAAGTAAGGAAAAAGTCAGGGACACCTTTAAAATGTTAGTGCCATTAAGTTGAAACATTGAGAGAATCAGAGCATATGCATTAATACACATTTTCTGAAGTAAAAGAAGTGTCTAACTCTTAATTATTGTCATTATTCATTAAGTGTAATTCACCACCTTTCTGACCAAAGTCAGTAGTTTTAGGAGGGATTCAGAGGGACAGAGCTAAAATTTGTGTCAAAATCAGGGACATCCCTGAAAATTAGGGACAGTTGGGAGGTATGGCCTCTGCCCTAAACAGATATGCCAGTGTATGCCCTGCTGTGATACTGTGTAGGATTGTAAAGTGATGGTGTAACATTATTTCCTGCTAGAATGGCTGCTTCTCTTATCACAGTCATGTAATGTAATCCCACAACAACTGTTGGTAAAGATCCACAGAACAAGTTGTGTGGTATGGCATTCCTATTTTTCCTTTACATTCACTCATTCCGACGCATGATATATTTATTTCAGCACCAACTTGTTGTATATCTACCGTGGCTTAGTGGTACTTCATGTTGTGTAGTGTGTATAAGGTTCGGGGTTCGAGACTGACAGAGGTGTTTTATTTTGCTCCTGAGCAGAACAAACCCTCACATACAGAGTGACTAAAGCACTTTTAAGCAGTTGTAAGCAGGTTTGCTGGGGTTTGCGTGATGCTTAGCAATGCTTAGCTAAGCGCAAACAAGCGCACACTCACGCAAACCCACTAACTACTGTTTAATAGTGCTTACTTCCGCTAACCCCCGTGCCCATTTCTTTGAAAGAAAAGAAAAATGGGGAGATAGGAAAGTGGTGAAAAAGGGGCACAAAGAGGGAAAGACAGTATGGAAAGTAGCTCGGGATGTGCAGGACAGGTGTAGGGAAGGTCCATAGCTGCCCATTTCTTTAACAGCAACAGCTGTGCATATGGAATAAATTTGGAGGTAGATATGAAACCTTCAACCCCTGAGAGAGGGGTGAGGACAACAAAGTATGTTGTAATGCCAATTAAAATTACATTTTATGTGTCCAGTGGACATGTGTGCAAAATGGGCAGCCATGTATGGGGCGTAATTTTTTTTTTGGGAGCAGAGTGCCCTTTTTTTTTTCAGGTGAGAGTGGAATGTGGTGTAGGGGAAGCAGGTATATTTGGGGAGGTAGGTTGGGGAGGTAAACAGACAAGACAAACAAGACGCATACAGGAGAGGTATATGACACATGTGGTGGGTGTACACCTTTGACAGGGATGGATGTTTGGAAATCGCAAGCCCATGAGCCCACAGATGGAAACAGTGGGACTGAGGTCCCCACCCATGGGCAATCACCACTGCACCTTCACAGCCCAGAGGGTGGCTGTGCTGAGGGCTGTGTAGGAGGGGCAGGCTGACCCGGGAGTTGTGCCACTCATGCCTCAAGCTGGCATATGGGTTCTGCAATGTTCAATCTCTCTACGCACCACAGCCCGGACTGTTCAAAGGGGGATAGGTGGCCCTCCTCCACCCAAGCTTGCATGGGGGGCCGAGCCCCATCCCCTGCAGCACTTCCACCCGAAGGTGGCACAGGGCCAATGGAGGAGGAGGTCCCAGGCTGGGCACCGGACCTGCTGGTGCCAGGTGCCATGGCCAGCTGAGGTGAGACAGGTGGGTCCGCTGGGACTGGCCTTCCCATACGAACTATGTTTTGGAGGGTTTAATAAAGATATGGGTTAGTAACAGTCAACAACATTCCCAATTAGTTATAACAGCATGCAGAAGTATTTCCATTAACCCAACACACCAGATTTTCAACAGTTGAAAAGCAAGCATAACACATGCGTATATAGAACAATAGTGGACATTACAACAGCATGCAGGTTGAATTGATGGCAACAGGCCACCAATATTGTGGCATTTTAACAGGGCACATGCATAGAAATAAATGCAAATATTTATAAACCAATAGGACATATGTCCCAACAAATGTTTTGAGATTAGACATATCAATTGAGGTGTGGAATTGCATTTTTTATGCACATACAGTAGGGTGGAAAAGGATAGCTCAGTTAACTTATATATCCTTCTAGTTTTCACTACATTCCTGTTAACTGCAGTTATATGTCCCTTACATGTATTATTACACTACCCAATGTCCTTATATTGTGCAATTGGATTTTGCTAGATCATTATATACATGAGCTGTATCTTACATGCAAACTGTCCAAGATGCAGATGTTACTGCTACATATTTTGAGAGTTGCTCACACACACTATTGCTAAGATGGTACACTGACAACTCTACTTTTATATAATTAACTAGATATGTTCAGGTGAAAGTATCAGTTATATGTTAGCAGCTCCCTACATTTCTGGCAGCACACTGACATTTCTGGGGAACAAAATACCAAGCTACTCATGTGCCAAATTAACCTGTACATGCTGGGCATGAACCAACAGTTGAGGGCTGTAAATATGCATAAAAGCTACTGGCACTCCCTTCATCCACATTATACAGGCCTACCCAAGTGTGGGTGAACACTGTTTAATACAACAGTACTATTTGTAAAATGCAACAGTACAACAACATATCAAAACAAAATGACACAGACGCACTCCAGGAATTATACATTTATTAAAGGATTATTACACCTTTATTTATTGGGTTAAAACACTTTTTGAAGGCTCTCTCATTTATTTTATATAACAGTACATGCAGAATAATTACTAACCTGCCTGATGATGCAGCCTTTGCAACCTATGTTCATGGGCTTGCTGATTCATAGCCCGGACACCTGCAGCTGTGAAGTAAATGCAGTGATATTGAGACATACCTATCCATAGTATAGACAAGCATAACAATTCTTAACTACTTAATACAATGTCTACTTAGTACTGGGGCATTAGGCATCGCACAGGACTCCTGGATCCACTGGTCCAGTTGATCCTCCTTACATCGCTTCAGGTCAGAATAATGGTGTCTGACCTGCTCACCAGTCCAAGGAACGCTAGTGGCACTGGTGAGATCACAATCTAGATTGTTCCAGGCCTCCATTTTATATTGGGTGCCCTGGTACTGGCCCTGCAGGAGTCTTTCCTCATGATTGTGGACAAGGAGCCAAACCATTACTTTGGTCTCCTCAATGCCCCAGCGTTGCACTCGAAATCGAGTGCCTTCTCCAACACAGGCCATGCTGACTGCAGAAGGGAGCTACAACCAGTTATGGCGAGTATTCCCGCCTGTGGAACTTAAATATGCCTCATTTCTTGCACTTATTTGTGATTGGCCAGTTTTGAAAAAACTCATAGGCACACCTGCTTAGCTGATGTTAGCAATGTTTAATATTCCTTTGATAGGTATGTGTCTGTTGAAACTGCATGGTTATGAAATGCTGTCATGGCTTAGTGGTTATGTACTGTGACTATAGTGCACAGTATCCTGAGATCGAGCCCTGGCACAGCTTTTTATTTTCCTCCTGGCCAGACCTGAATGGTTAAGGTACAGTAAAGGAGGTGTGGCCAAGTTTAGCCAACTTTGCTCAACGTTGCCCGACATTGAGCTGGTTAGCGCGGTGCGCAGCTTCGCGCAAATACATTGCGCTTGTTAACATGCTGCTCAGCTATGAACAATTGGTTTTGAATATGCTAAAATGTGCTTAGCAGTGTTTTATACTGCTTAAAAAAGTTACTCATGCCTCAGAATGCATAACCATTTCACCTTCATATATATATATATATATATAAAATTCGTTCACTGCTACATATAACATTTGAATGCTTTTTACAAAACTTATACATAATAAATGTCAGGAAATATTTTTGTATACAGATTTCCAACACAAAATGGAACGTGCAGTAGTGGGACTCAAACTGGGAATGCCTCCTCTTTGTGCGAAGGCTCTAACCACTATGCTGTCGCTATTTTGCTTAATTTGCATATTTTTTTCTTCCTTCGGTATCTAAGCTGCTAACTGTAGCTAAGCAATGGGCAATCCCGAGCAAACACGCACAAATATGGGCAGCTATATTGGAAATAAAACAACAAAAAAAAAAAAATTTCTTTTAATTTTTAAATTTGTACAAGGTTTAACATATGGGGAGTGTAGTGTTACAATGTACACATGTGAGCAGACTCGCTCATGTAACTTGACATTTCTTGGGTTTTGTCAGTGCAGGGGCATGGATTTTTGGATTGCTCGGCAGTCCGACACGCCCCCTACACTCGTCCACACTCCATGTAAGCTTTAGAGGTGAGGCAGCGCGCCCTCATTAATATGCATGGCACACTGTCATCATACTCTTAGACTGGCATTTTCGTGTAAGACTAATCTAGTCTTACACGGAAGATTAGTAAATCCTGGGGATTGAATTCTTATCTAACAGCAAGGTTGCTAAAGGCTGAATTTCCCCACTTTTATCAAAAAATAGAGGCAGTAGCAGAATCAGCCTTATGTGTGTTATTGAGATTTTGTCACCTTATGTATGTTATAGAGATTTTGTCAATCTGATACTTTTGTGTATCATTACCTTTCTTAGGACCAGCAAACTGCATCAGGAGTCTTGACTATAAACTGTTATTTTTATTTATTTTTTATTGCCAACAACAATAAAGAAGATAAAGCAAGATAATCAACTTTGCAAACAAATAAGCCATGGCAAGTAAGTATAAAGAATTTACAGTTGCAAATATGTTTGGCTAAATAATTTACAGTTGTAAATATGTTTGGCTAAATAATAATTCTACAGCTTAATCTGATAATTAACTGTATACAGTTTGTACTAATTTAAAGAACAGATATACTGTGTGTATTACAGAGGATACAGATAAGGCTAAGACAGTGATGGCGAACCTATGACATGTGTGTCAAAGGTGACACTCCATGACATTTTGGGTAACACACCAGCATTCACCAACACTCGAGTTACCAAAGAAACTGAATGAACAAAAATGCAAGAAATATATGACCTTGCACTTGTCTATTAAAACTCAACAAAAAAAGTCATTAATTAATAATCAAATCAAATGCAATGTGTTCCATACTTTTTCAGTTCAATTCAAAGTTACTGTAAAAAATAGGGCAATTTTTTGTGCACTACTTTAAGCCCAATTATCAGTGAGCATATCGTTTTCTCTATTATAAATCACTGTTTTTTTTTACTTTTATAATACATAGCAGTACACATGATTAGACCTTTTTTTTTTTTTTTACTAATGAATATAAAAGAATGTTTTTTCTTTTGTTTGGGAGGGAGGGTGACACACCAGCAGAGTCACAATATGCATTTTCTGAATTTTTGACACACGGAGTCCAAAAGGTTCGCCATCACTGGGCTAAGATAATAGAATGAAATGATGTAATGAGATGAGGCCTGGGCAATCTTGATGAGAGACTATCTGAATTTATATTTTTTGATGAGAAGGGATATAAAGATATATACATTGACATAAACTACTGATATTTTCACTGATAGAACCCCCAAAATTTAATGCACTCTCTAAATCTCAGGTTCTGGCCACACTAGACTTATAAGCCCAGCATACATTGTAGTTGGTGCTGCAGACCACATGTTGAGAATTGAGTGATGGTCCTCCATTCAAAAGCAGTATTTAACTTGGTAATTTCCAAGATCTGATGGAACCAAAGCTTTTGGGGGGGTGTCAACATTAGGGATGCAGGGAATTCTCCATGCATTCATAAAGTAGGGGAGACTTCAAGACTAACAGAAGCCTTTTCCCCAAGAAATTTCATGATCCAGTGGACTTGGTTACATTCCCAAAATGTATGAACTTCATCTACCTTTCCCTTGGGGCATGAGTGACATGAGTCTGAATTTATGTATCCCTTTTCAGTGATACATGCAGGGGTCTACTATCTGTTATAAATTAGCTTTAGTTGGGTGAGACTAAGAACTTTTAAAATGTCATTAAATCTAAAGTAAACTGGAAGTACCATCTGCATTGCGGCATGAAGTCTCGTCATTTATCTGGATCTCTTTTTAGGTGAAGAGGTTTTCCTTGCAGGCCAGTAAAATACACCTGTATATAATTAAAGGTGCACAAGAAAGCTGTTTCTGAAGTGCTGAAGGAGCTAGGAACTAGCCTTTTTCTTTCAGATCTGGAAAACAGGTCAAGGGTATCTTCACAGAGCTGCTAGAAAACATAGCTGAGTGAGCATTTCTCATTTCAACATGTCGCTGCTATCCCTGCTATGTTCTTAAGCCCAGTGGCTCTTGAGTTGACTGGCCTTATGTAAATTTAACTTCAAAAAGTATCCCCACTCTTATTTCATTATATCCTGCTAATGATCACTGCAAAATCATACTGTGAAGACTTTCACTTGAAATTAAATTAATCTGACGTCCCATTCTCATATTCTGAACCAGTACTTGCACACCACAATAGCCACACACTGTTAACTATCTTTCCTGGTTACTTTTAAAAATTAGTTACAGTACCTGTTATTGACATAAAATGTAACTGTAAACATTTAAAATAGTTCACATAATTTGTTTAAAAAATCTTATTCTAAAATATACCAATTTAGTGGCCCATTGACAAAGGTAAAAATAAGTTTTGACTAGAAGTAAATGCTTATTATGGACTATATTTTTAAATAGGAAGGGTCACAATTCATAAGCTAACTTTCAAAGACTTGATATATGATGGTTATGTCTAGCAGAATGACCTGCATCATAAGGAAAATACACTCCTTTGTAACATAATGTTAAATATCTGTGAGAGATGCAAGTATATTGAAAATATTGAGGCAAAACTTTCAGCAGCAGCCTCACTTTGGACACATGCACATACACATAAGCATGTTCACATACCTCAGCATATACACGGGATGTAAAGTGTATATCTACAGTAGCCTCATTTGTGCCACAAGAGGTTACAAATTCAAGAAAATCAGAATCTCATATATATATATATATATATATATATATATATATATATATATATATATATATAGTATAGTATTACACAGATCTCTCACTGACCACAGAAAATTAGATTGTATGCCACTGTACTACAGTAGTAGTAACAGACCATAACAACAAAACATCTGGGGTTAAAACTGAAGCAAGACATTCATAGTCCATGAGACAAATACTGTGATATAGCAAACTCTAAACCATCTTAGTAGCTGAAGATGCCATAGCACATAAAACAGTCCAATACCTCAAAGGAATTTGTAAGACTGTGACACTGCCATACCTGCCTTGGGCAAAACTGGAGACATTTCAAATATGTTTAAAATAATTAATGGTAATAATGACATAGTCATTGTTCACACTGGACTGAACAATTTAAGAAGGTACATCCTGCTGAGTAGGCAAGAGAATATGTTGGGATTTTTAAGTATCCAGCTCATGTGGAAGAAATGTCCCTCCTTCGCGAAAGCCTCCTGTTATCTCACATGGCACCTAAATAGTAAGATGGAATTCTGATATTCAATCAGTGTCTAAAGATATACTGTCAAGGTGAATTTAGTGCCTATCAACCTAAAATGAGATGTGTAGTCAGACTGCTTTGCACTCAATGGATTTCACCTGTCTCACAGGGAATATAAGTACTAAACTGGAAAATTTTCAAACTCATTTTCTTTCTGTCATTAGTTCTTGCCAAATTAAAAAAATGCAGAAACTGAAATCTGAGATGAAGGTAGCTTAGCTAAATGTCAGATGTCTCTGTCATCAAATAAGTGAATTAGAAGCTTTCATCTGCTTGCAGGGCTATTACTGAAACATGATTAAAAATCCAAAATGCATATCACAAATTACAGGGAGGAAATACTTCATTTCATTGTGACAAAACCAGCAGGATAGGGGTGACATCTAAAAGCCAGAAGACAAGAAAACATTTTAGGATGAAAAATTGTCTATGCAATAATTAATCTATGTGGCACTTAATACATTATTATAGGAATCTGCTGTACACATCTATGTCCCAGACAGAGCAAATTTCCTGACATAACCCTAGGATGTAAGCATCAGTGAAAATGCAATCCTTGTGGAGGATTTAGCTTCCTGATAATTGAGTGGATAAAGTACTCATCTCCAAATAAATGTGCTTAAATATTATCTGACTGTTAATTAAAACAAACTGGAACAAACAGTATAAAATTATTCAGGAATGGTCATATCTTATACTGACAAAGCTGTGATCATTCTACTCCCCCATCCTTGCTTATGCTCTGTGGATTTTAGCATATTCTCTTATTAACTTGCTTATACTCTGTTCTTAACATGGACCATGATACTAACATGTTTAAGGTAACGGTAAAATCAAACCCAGTCACAAATAAATCACCCTCCCTACGTTCTACCAGGCCACATGATGATGCAGTAAATTACATCCTTAAAAGCTGGATGAGGATACAATCCTCAATGACTCAACAAGTTTTTTCATGATACTGCAAAGTTCTGTGATGTTATTAATTACATTTCTGAACACATACATTTTTGTTACAAGGTGTGACAAAGGGAAATACTGCCAGCCCAGCTGTCTGGAATTTTGTAAATACTTCTATGTCATTTGTGAATATTGATAGGATTTATTTAGAAGTGTGTGTAAAGTACTGAGCTAAAATGTAACCACAGCATGCTCTATCGGAATAGAACAATAATGTACCTGCACTCTTGTGACTGTTTAGATGTATATGCTTAATGGAAACTGGAACACAGGAGGTTAACCTGAAAAAAAATTCATGGAAAATAGTTGAAATTCATTTTTTTCATAACCACGTAATAAAAGAGCTGTTATCTCTCAGTTTCAGTGCAGTAGCAGACACAATGTCTAGAGCTAGACATTTTTTGTATTGTCTTGAAAGAGAAGTAATTACTAGATTTAAGATGTAGAAGTGTTTTATTATTTTATGACTTCCAGGATCTGCAAACATCTGAGAGATATGTATTTTTCACATGGAGATACTAAAATTCTGTACGTTTCTGAAAAGGGGATTTAGCTTGGGAACTGGAGTCAGGTGACAAAAACTGATGTCATCCAAGCTAACCCAGCAGTAATATTTGATATTAATTTAAGAACTGTATCAGAGAGAGACTGTGCATTTTGTATTTTGTCTTTGACCTAACATCAGCTGGAAACATCCACTCACCTCTGCACGTGCCTTGCTGTAAGTAAGTTTTTACGGCATAGTAACACTTTTAGATTCAGACAGGAATATAGTGAAGTGTAGCTTAGATGTTTTCTTTATTTATTTGAGACTGTCCTGCAATGTTGTTTTAAATATTTCCTGTGATTTTGAACTCTGATGTAGTTGATTACTTACTGAGTATTGTCTTGTTCTTTTATTATTATTAAATACATTTAAACCTTCTAATTGTGGCTGGTCTGCTTAGAGATATTTAATCTCTTAGTGTACTTGCATATCTATTTGGTGACACTGTACAGGCCACTCCTAAATAGCCTTGCAAATGATCAGACTACCATTTGGATTAATAGTAACATTACACAGTAGGATTGGACACCTTTTGCTAAGGGCCTTAAAGTAGCTGATAAGAGTTGGCTGGTGGCAGTAAAACTACCTTATAGTCTGGGCAGAAGGGGGCATACCTAGTAAACCTGTACCAGCCTTTCCTAGGTGTGTGTGTGTGTGTGTGTGTGTGTGTGTGTGTGTAAATCAAATCTCAAGGAGTGTGTGTGTCAACTACTTGGGCAGGGATATGAAGCACTGATTGGACAGAGATGGTACTGGAGATCTTGGTTGGCCACTCCACTGGGATCACAAATCTATAGCTATGCCAGTGGGTGTCTTACTGGGGAGCTGGAGAAAAAGTTAGAAACCAACCCCAGACTGACTGTGATCTCTGTGTGCTCTTAAGGGAAATTGCACTTTACTGTGTGTGTACTTGTCATCCTCCCAGTGTGTACATCCCCCATTGTTGCCAGTGGTGAGGATTGAGGCACCTTGATTACTGGGCCACTGCAGGGGCATCACACATTAATTGGTGGTAGTGGTGGGATATCCACATCACATATTAATTGGCTTGTAGTGGTGATCTACATATTAGGATTCAGTGCTGTGGCTTTTGAATTCCTGTAGCCTGTAAATGGTGGTCACTAAGGAAGGTGTTTGTACTCTAAATCAGCTACATAGTGAACATTCAGAGTTTCATATCACAGTTGTTTTATTTATTTTTTTGTTAGCTTAGTTAGTTAGAGAGAGCAGGTGAGCATGTCAGCAGAGAAGCATGTCAAGCTGACAAGGAGCCAGTAGGTTGAGATGTGCCAGGCTAAAGGACTAGTCTAAGCCAACCTGACTAAGGCAGAAATTATTGTATCCTTGGGCACAGCTGCATCACAGACCATCAATCAGGAGGACAACTAGGCTGGTCTTGGAGATGTACCACTCTCAGACAATGGACAGTTCAACCTTTCCACAGAGGACTTAAAAATCCATCTGAAGTTAAAGAGATTTGAAATGGACCCAAGCATTTGGAAATAGAAGCAGCAGAAAAACTATGACATCTGGAAGCTGCGCAGAATGAAAGGCAGAGGCAACATGAAAAGGAGATCCTGACTCTTCACCAGGGTCATGGAGGTAATGGGGAAGGCAGTAACTGAAGCCCAGAAGAAACAGAGGAGTATAATTTTGATAGTTTCATTCATATGTTTGAAAGGGTATGTGAACAGTATAATGTTGACCAAGGGTTCTGGGTACAGTTCCTGACCCCCTTACTCCATGGTAAAACTGCAACTACTATTTCTCAACTGTCTGATACTGATTGCTTAAATTATATTACTGTAAAAAACTGTCTTTTAGAGTGCTTTAAGTTAACACCTCAAGCTAATAGGAAGAAGTTTTGTGAGCATAGACACAAGGCAGATGAAAGCATTTGTGAATATATTTCTGAACTAAGCACTTATTTTCATAAGTGGGTGAGTAGATTTCAGGTCACCACTTTTGAAGGGCTGGCAGACATTTTGGTGAGGGAACAAGCCCTTAGCACTTTGCCTGAAGACATAAGAATCGGGTTAGCTGATAGACAATGCAATACTGCAGATTAGTTGGGGAAGAAGGGATACCTATACCTAGCAAGCAGGGCATCACTGCACAGGAAAGAGACACCCAGTGCTGCTCATGGGTCTAAGGGAACCCATGGTGGGCAGTCCAGCCTGCACCAGCAGAGTCTGCCAGTAGCAGGGCAAGCCACTAGTTCAGGTTAAATGTTTTAAATGGAACTAGTGGGGCCATGTAGCATATAGATGTCCACGGAGGGAAGGGGGGAACAAAAGGTGGGAGAGCCAGTAAGTGGGAATGACAAAATGCCAGCAGTAAGTTGTCTAGAGGCAATAAGGGTACCAAACTACCACAACAGTTTATATCCTGTCTTAGTGGATAGGAAAGAGGCCACTGCTAAGAGACACAGCCTCTGACCCTAACCATTGTGAAGCCTGCACTGGTTAAAGAAGAGCACTACTTGCTTGGGCAGTCTACTTCAGTCAGAGATTTAGGAGGGACCCCATTCCAAATACCTTTGGCTAGGGTTCACCTTGACTGGGAGGGTGGAAAAGGAAGCAGGTAAGTATGTGTGTTTGAGGATATGCCTGCAGATGTCCTGATAGGGAATAATTTTGATAATGCAGTACCTGTGTGCATGCAGTTACAGGCAGTCAGGCTTGGAGACAAGCATGTGGGTCTGGTAGCCTGGGGGAGAACCAGACAGACTGCACACTTGCAGCCAGAACTGGTGAGGTGGTTACTTCAGGGAGGGAGATACCCAGTAGAAGTGTGACTGAAGGTGAGCCACAGCTGCTTGTGGGTACTGATGTTCCTTTGGACAGTGACTGCAAGGGGAGAGGTGAGTAGTAGTATCCAGGCTGACAGTGAGGCACTGCTGTCAGAGGATGCCAGAATTCCTGTGGAAGGGGAGCTGGGAAAGGTTACAAAGAGAGAGTTGAGGGAGGCTCAGTTCTCTGACCCTACATTACAAGACCTGAGGGAGGTAGCCAGTGAGGTGCCTGATTCTCAAGGGAAAGGGGAATCTGTATACTGGGACAACGGGTTACTGTATACAGACTTGACCCCTGAGGGAGGGTAGAGGATGAGAGAATACAGCATTTGGTAGTGCCCAGAGCCTACCATCTGGCACTTCTAGCCATAGCCCATGATATTCTCTTTGCAGGTCATATGGGCATAAAGCATACCAAGAGACGTATTATGCTGCAGTTTTATTGGCCTTGGATTTCTGGAGGTGTAACAGGATAATGCAGGACCTATGAGCTGTGCCAAAAGGTAGGCAAGGCAGGAGACATGGTGAAAGCTCCTTCATATGCCTTTGCCTGTGACTGAGGAGCCATTTCAGAGGGTAGCTATGGACATTGTGTGGTCCCTGTGTACCCCAAGTTCCACAGGGAAGAAGTATATCCTAGTGGCAGTAGATTATAGGTTCATAGGTAGGTGCTAGGCTTTAAGCCTAGTCAGAGTGTGTCAGCTTTCGCCACCCCATTGATTAATTAACTGATCCTCTGTCAAGCAGAACCAATGAAGTGATCCCAGGGGTGTATTTTCTGTTACCCATCCAATCGTCAAGGTTTTTCTTGAAGAGTGTTAATGAGAAGCACAGCTTGATGTAATTTGGAATTTTGTTCCAAAGCATGGGACAGGAATCTATCCCTCCAGCATGTTCTATTTATTGTTGTGTTGAGGTTTAGCTCACTAGAGCGTGTGGCTCGCAGTGACTTGGATTTCTTTAGGTGGAGCATGTCCATCAATTCTGAGTTGGACATGGCTTTGTAAGTCAGGCAGAGATCACCTCTGAGTAAGCGATATGCCACTGAGTACAGCTGGAGATTTTTAAGTCGGGCTGCATAGGACATATGTTTGCGACCAGTAATCCTCTTGGTGAGGTACGTTTGTGGTCTTTCCAGCTGTTGGAAATGTCTTGTGAGGTACATCCCAAATGGGGCATTGTACTCTATGATGGGTCTAATGAGTGACGAGTACGGGGGCACTATAACCTCTTTATTTCTAGATGAGAACCCTTTAGTAATTAGATGGGCCACATAGAAGGATTTCCTAACTACTTTGGCAATATGATTGTCAAAGGAGAGATTACTATCTACCTGGGTCCCCAGATCTCTTATTACCTCTTCTGTATTAAGGGGGCTGCCACCTATGTGGTAATTTGTGGGTGTTTTGTTTTACCCAAATGGGATGACTATGCATTTTTTGGCATTTAGCTTGAGGCCATGACTTTGATACCAGGTGTCCATCTCAGTAAGGCCCTTTTGGAGGATGTCCGTGTCAGCCGGAGAGTCAATTATGGCTCCCAGTTTGCAGTCATTGGTGAACTTGGTTAGCCATAGTCTTCCTGTGTTTGTCTGTACTTCTGAGAAGTATATGCCGAACAGTAGGGGTCCCAGGACCGAGCCTTGCAGGACACCACTTGTGACTGGTTTAGAGTCAGACCTGGAGCCCACTATTCTTACCGTGTGAGTTCTGTCTGTAAGCCAGATGGCTTACAGACAGAATGCTACCAGATAACCTGAGGCAGTGGCACTGTCCTCTGCTGAGGCAGAAAAGGTGGCAAATGCTTTGTTAGAGATTTTCAGCAGGGTAGATTTCCCAAAAAAAATACTGACAGAGGTGCCAATTTCATGTCAGACCTGCTGCCTTGTCTGTGGATGTACTGTGGGGTGAAGCACTTAAAGACCACCCTATACCATCCCCAGAGTAATAGTCTTGTTGAGAGGTTAAACTCTACACTCAAGATGATGATACAGGCATTTGCAAACCAGTTCAAGAGGGAGTGGGACTAAAATTTGCCCCATCTGTTGTTTGCTTACAGAAGGGTTCCCCAGGAATCCACAGGTTTTTCACTCTTTGAGTTGCTGTATGGGCATAGAGTGAGAGGACCCCTATATTTGATTCCAGATGAGTGGGAGGGTGAGTGTGAATCCCACAGGGAGTCTGTTGTGGTGTATGTTATAAAGCTCAGGAAACTCATGGGTTTGGCCCAGGAGAACCTGGCAGAAGCCCAACAGCAGAAAAAGTTCTTTTATGACAGGAATGCTCGAGCCAGACAGTATGCTGTAGGGCAGCAGGTAATGATTCCTGTCAGACACAACAAGCTGCAGGCAGCTTGGGAGGGACCCTTTAAGGTTGTAAGAAAGATCAGTGATGTTGACTACATGGTAGAACTGCTAGGCAGGAGGCAGGGGCATAAACTGTACCATGTTAACATGATGAAACCTTACCATGATAGGGAGGCTCTTGTGCTGAGTATTTGCAGTGAATGGCAGGAGGATTCTGAGGGGGATCTAATGACTGATCTCCTCAGTGAGGCTCACACTGATACCTCAGTGGAAGGGGTAGCAATGTCCCAGCAGCTATTCCAAACCCAGGTTCAAGAAATCCGAGCAGTGTTACAGGAGTTTGGGGACATGTTCATTGGGAAACCAGGGTGTACCCACCTGGTGCAGCACCATGTGGATACAGGATTCCAACGGCCTACTAAGCAGGCCCCTTATAGGGTGCCTGAATGAGTCAGACAGACCCTGAGGGAGGAGATACAGGAAATGTTGGAACTAGGGGTAATCCAGTAGTCCAGTAGTCCCTGGGCCTCCCTAGTGATGCTGGTACCAAAGAAGGATGGCAGCACCAGGTTCTGTGTGGACTACAAGAAATTAAATAGTCATGCAGAGTCAGATGCTTATCCCATGCCTAGGACAGATGAACTCCTACAGCAGCTGGGTGGGGCTAAGTATCTTACCACTATTGATCTTACCAAAGGTTACTGGTAGGTGCCCTTGACTCCCAGTGCTAGAGAGGTCAGCCTTTGTGACTCCTTTTGGCTTGTATGAGTTCACAAAGATGCCCTTTGCTATGAAAAATGCCCCAGTGACTTTCAAGAGGCTGGTAGATTGTATCCTATCAGGAGCATGAGATTTTGCCCTTTCTTACCTAAATGATATTGTCACAAAGGCTGACCTCTCTCTAGCACTGGGAGTCAAGGGCACCTACCAGTAACCATTCTATCTACTGTTTTGGAAATTCAACCCTTTGTATGTAAATCAATTTTATCTTTGTATTTTATTTGTGCTTCTTACTTGTATAATCATTATGTCTTGTAACATTGTACTATGGAGCTTTTCTCCCCGGGCCTCCACTGAAAATGGGCTCTTTAGCCCAGTGGAAAACTGAAATAAATAAATAAATATTGCCATCTACAGCCATTCCTGGCAAGAGCACCTTCAGCATGTCAGAGAGATGCTGGGCAGACTACAGAGGGCATGGTTGACCATTAGGCCCAGTAAGTGTCAGGTGGGTATGGCAGAGGTCTCCTACCTGGGACATAGAGAGGGAAGTGGTAAGATCAGACCAGAACCTGCCAAAGTGGAAGCCATTCAGGCATGGCCTGCCCCTGTTATCAACAAGCAGTTGAAGGCATTCTTAGGGACAGCAGGATACTACAGAAAGTTTGTCTCCAATTATAGTACTATAGCTGCTCCCCTCACAGACCTGACAAGGAAAAACAGGCCAGATAAGATAGTGTGGACACCAGCATGTGAGTAGGCATTCCAGAAGCTTAAAGGAGTTTTGGGAGGACCCCTTGTGTTAGCCAGTCCAGATTACAGGAAATAATTTGTTGTGCAGGTGGATGCCTCAAACCATGGGGTGGGAGTTGTACTCAGCCAGGTCTTCTCAGAGAGAGAAGAGCACTCAGTGGTATATTTCAGTCGTAGGCTCCAATCTAGGGAGGAATGTTATGCAGCTGTAGAAAAGGAATGTCTAGCCATAGTGTGGGCACTGCAGAAACTTCAACCTTATCTGTATGGAAGGAAATTCTGTAGTTACAGACCACAATCCCTTAACATAGCTACACTGAGCCAGCCAGTGCAATGCCAAGTTGCTAAGGTTGAGCCTACGGCTGCTAGCATATGATATGACAGTGCAGCGGGGTTAGCAATGCCAATGCAGATGGGCTCTCAAGACAGGGAATGGGGTAAAGTATTCCCAGATAGGCCCAACCCTCTCAAGCAACATTTCTCAAGGGTAACTTTAAAAACTAGCTTGAGTTTTTTGGGAGAAATAAGTGTGACAAAGGGAAATAGTGCCAGACTAGCTATCTGGAAATTTGTAAATAATTCTATGTCATGTGTAAATATTGATATGATTTATACAGAAGTGTGTCTAAAGTACTGAGCTAAAATGTAACCACAGCATGTTGAAGAGAACAGCAATGTACCTGCACTATTGTGACTGTTTAGATGTATATGTTTAATGGAAACTGGAACACAGGAGTTAGCTTGAAAAAAATCAGAAAAAAAT
Source organism: Protopterus annectens (assembly GCF_019279795.1). Lineage (NCBI taxonomy): Eukaryota > Metazoa > Chordata > Ceratodontiformes > Protopteridae > Protopterus > Protopterus annectens. Next base: position 1,751,970,128 of record NC_056731.1, on the reverse strand, counting down.
AGTTGAAATTAAATTTTCATAACCATGTAATAAAATACCTGTTATCTCTGCTTCAGTGCAGTAGCAGACACAATGTCTAGAACTAGACATGTTTTGTATTGTCTTGAAAGAGAGGTAATTACTAGGTTTAAAATGTAGAAGTGTTTTATTGTTTTATGACTTCAACGATCTCCAAACATCTGAGGGATATGTGTTTTTCACATGGAGCTGAAAAAATTCTGTTAGTTTCTGACAAAGGGGGCTTAGCTTGGAACTGAAGTCTGGTGACAAAAAGCGATATCATCCAAGCTAACCCAGCAGTAATATTTGATATTAATTTAAGAACTCTCTCAGAGAAAGACTGCATTTTGTATTTTGTCTTTGACCTAACAACATCATCTGGAAACATCCACTCACCTCTGCACTTGCCTTGCTGTAAGTAAGTCTTTAGGGCATTGTAACTCTTTTAGATTCAGATAGGAATATAGTAAAGTGTAGCTTAGATGTTTTCTTTATTTATTTGAGACTGTCCTTCAATGTTGTTTTAAATATTTCCTCTGATTTTGAACTCTGATGTAACTGATTACTTACTGAGCATTGTCTTTTTCTTTTATTATTAAATATATTTAAACCTTTTAATTGTGGCTGGTATGTTTAGAGATATTTAATCTCTTAGAGTACTGGCATATCTATTTGGTGACACTGTACAGGCCACTCCTAAATAGCCTTGCTCTTGGTCAGACTACCATTTGGATTAATAGTAACATTGCACAGTAGGAATGGACACCCTTTGCTAAGGGCCTTAAAGTAGCTGATAAGAGTTGGCTGGTGGCAGTGAAGACTACCTTATAGTCTGGGCAGAAGGGGCATAGCTAGTAAACCTGTGCCAGCCTTTCCCAGGTGTGTGCCCGTGTGTGTGTTTGTATAGAAATCAAATCTCAAGGAATGTGTGTGTCAGCTACTTGTGCAGGGACACTAAGTACTGGTTGGACAGAGAGGGTACTGTAGGTCTTGGTTTGGCCACTCAGCTGTGATCTCAACTCTATATCTGTCCCAGTGGGGAGTCTTATTGGGGATCTGGAGAAAGACGGATAAACCAGCCCCAGACCGACTGTGGTCTCAGTGTGCTCTTAAGGGAAATTGCACTTTACTGTGTGTGTAGTTGTCATCCTCCTAGTGTGTACCTTCCCCACTGTTGCCAGTGGTGAGGATTGAGGCTCCTTGATTACTGGGCCAGTGCAGGGGCATCACACAAAGGCCCAAATGGAGAGATGGAATCAGCAAAAGAAGCACACTAGTATTGCTACAACTGAATTCATCCTCAAGCCTTGGTGGAGTACCTTCACAAGGAGGACCCTGTTTTTTTACAAGTGTCCAAATGGAAAGAGAAAGATGGAATCATCAAGAGAAAGTAGTATTACTGGAACTGAATTCATCCTTAATCATAGGAGAGCACCTTTAATTGGTGGGTCCAAATGGATAAGCAGATTCAGCAGCAGAAGGAAAGTAGTATTGCCAGAACTGAATTTGTCCTCAGGCTTTAGTGAGCACCTTGAAATCTGGGATCCTGTTTTTTTTATAGAAAATCTCACCAAACCGATACTGATATATAGACTGTAATTTATATTTCATGGAGAAAGATAGGTCAAAAAATAAAAGAAGAATACTTGGTGCACAGGTTTACAGGTTTCAGGATAGAAAAATGCTCAGTCCTGGTGTACACACTGGTTCCAGGACTAGATATAAAAGGCAGTGTAAGATCATCAGAACATGAAAATGTTCCTACAACAGGATTAGGACACATTGAAGGTGACATCCCTGTGGTAGAAGGAAGAAGTAGTCCACAAAAAAACAATCAAATAAACCAGATAGGTTAAGCAAGAGGTAGAGACAATAAAGTGGACTACTGAGGATAAGAAAGATATTTTGGAAAAGAAACATATTGTGTATTGTTACTTTTATGCAACACACCTAGCGTTTCCACACGGAGGATATGCAACAAGAGTAAGAAAGAAACTAGAGAAAAGAAAACTACTTGCACAAAACTGTTCAAAGCTACAGATTATAATTTAAGATCTTTAATGCAACAGATCAGAGCAAAACATTACATAGACGGAGAAACACTGGGCTGCCTGGAAAAGAAGGTGACAGAAGTAGTGCTTCAAGATAAAGAACAAAAACCAGAGGTCATTGAAAGTTATAAAAAATCTGGACATCTCCTCTCCTAAAAACACCTGTAATTCCCACTTTCTCTGACCTCTCTTATTTCTACCTCTTTATTACTCCTCTTACCTCTACCCCCAAATTACTCTACTTCTCACCTCATGACACACTTTCTTCTTCTTCCTACTGCTCTCCCTACCTCTGCACCCTAAACTCGCTTTCACTGAACTTCATATCCCGCCCTGTGAACTTCCCCAGACACTGAATTCCATATCTCAACCATCTCTTCTTTGATTGTATGTATAGAAATTTATCCTGTAAATAGTTTCCCACCTGCTCTCAACAGCTTCTATATATTTATAATTAACATCATTAGCTTTATTATTTACTTGTTAAACTAGAGTATTCCTTACTTATGTTCTCTGTAATGTAATCAATTGTTACTTTTGTAAACGTATATACTCTTGTGGATATTTTCTCCCTGTGTCTCCACTAAAAAAGGGCTCTTGTTCAGTTGGACTTTTCCTGTCAACAAATGTCAAATAAATAAATAAATAAATAAAATGGACATGGGAAAGAAAAAGAGATATGATAAGGTGAAATAGTTATGCAGAGAAGAAAGGCATATAATCAATATGAAAAAATGCATCTTGAAAGATATTTAGGCAATGACATCTAGAAATGGTAAATTTCACAATAATAACAAAATAATTCTTCTTCTTCTTCCGGCTTTTCCCGGTTAGGGGTTGCCACAGTGGATCACCTGTCTGCTCATGATTGGCAATGGAGTTTTAGAGTGTCGAGTTGCCAGCCCGGTGCCCAACCTTCCAAAGAAGACACACACACACACACACACACACACACACACACACACACACACACACACACACACACACACACACACACACACACACACAATTTAGAGTGTCCAATCTACCTACAGCATGTCTTTGGGAGGAAACCCGAGCACCCGGAGGAAACCCACGTGACCACAGGGAGGATATGCAGACTCCGCACAGAAGGCACCCTAGCCGAGGATCGAACCAGAGAACCTCTTGCTGTGAGGCAGCAATGCTAAGCACTGCACCACTGTGGCCGCCCAATAATAACAAAATATTAAGATCACAAAAGTGGAATGTAATTGATAAAAATAAGTTTAGTGATGTAGAGATTAAGCATATAGAAGTCAAGGTGATAGGCACACTCTGAAGTGAAGATTTAGTGTAGAAATTCCAATACAGGTAATATCACAATATGATGGTCGAGTCCTCAGATGATGGTGCAGCAGATGCAGGTGGATGCATCTGGAGAAAATATATGACAGGGTGAAGTTTTGGAACCTTCTGTAGGTGACTCAAATGAAAATCCAACTAAAACTGTACAGTAAGAGGAAAGGATACAAAACAGCAGACAGAATGCTGTCAGTTTAGAAGTAAACAATCTAAAGGAAGACCTGCTTAATTTAATAGAAATGGACAGCCGGATCAAGACAGATAAAAGAGAAATTACAGAGAGTGAATAAGACACAAACTTCTAAAAATTGCCAACATAGTGGAGTTTGAAATGAAAACTATGCTTTTGAATATACAAAAAATTCCAACAAGAAGGAATTTAACCGACATAAAAAAATCACTAAAATGCTTTAGGAAAACGTAAAAAAGAGAAGGAACTTTTTGAAATAAGGCTTAGCTTGGCAGAAAATGAAAATGAATGTTACAAATATATAAATTCCAATAAAACTAACAATCATTCAGGAATAGCTCTTATCATTGAAGGAAACACTTTTCCAGAACCTACTGAGATAGCCAGCTTACTTAATGACGTGAATATTTTACAAACCATAACTGAAATACAAACAACTTGGTTAAACTAAATTATCCAACTTAATATTTAATTTAAGTAATACTGTAGAAAATTAAACTAAGTATGTCTACTGTGCTTGATATCATTCCTGTTGGTATGTTTAATCTTAAATCTGAACCTGGTCTCCTGCCGCAACTTATATTTAATAGTTTACTAAGGTCTAGAATAGTGCCAACAGCAAGGAAACAATCTATATTATACCTATTTTTTTAAACAGAGTTACACAAAAGATGTAAATAACTTAAACCAGTTAGTATTACATCTATCTTGTGCAAATGTTTTGAGAGATGTGTTCTCCAAATAATGGAAAAAGGGAAAATGGCATTAAGGAATCTGATATGTATCCACATGGTCATCCAGTGTTAACATGATAGACTTCTTTTTTTTTTCAATAATATTTCTTTATTGTTTGTTTTCAATATACATCATTTCACAAGAGTAAACACAGGTGCTATATGACTGATATACCAACAATATTTTAAGAACATATTTACACTATTTACATGAATGCTTTCATATTTTGCTAGTATAAAAAGAGATAAGCTTTGTTTTCTCCAGGGTTAAACCATCAGGTTAGAATAGTGTTATATAATGTTATGATTTTATTGTATATGTTGTAAATGTTTTCTAAAATTAATTATTTATGCAAGTTTCATATTGAAGATTTGTTCCCTCCGTTTCAAAATGTTAGGGTTTTTGTTTTGTCTGTTTATTATGTATTTCTGGGCAAATATATGTTTTATCACTAGATTTCTGAAGTTATTCCGTGATATTTTAGATGGGGTCAGCCAGTTTGTAACTATGTACAATTTCATTAATAGGAAAATATTGATTAGGATGATTGTCTGAGTTTTGGATAGGTTAATTGGGGGAATATGTGGTATTGTGAATTCCCAAGTGAGCATTGATGATTGATATCCCATCTTTTGTAGCTGTACTTTCAGGGAAGTCCAAAGTTTGTATACACATTTACAGCTCCAGAACATATGTAAAAGGTCAGCAATCTCATCTTTACAATATGGGCAGAATTGGGAGTTTCTAGAGTTAAATTTATGTAGTCTAAGGTGTGTGTAATAAGCAGTTATATATCATGAGTTGAGTAAATTCTAACTTTTGAAGAGGTGTGGATTTTATTTTTAGGTTGAATGCTTGTAATATTTTATGATTTTCTACCGATGGTATTTTTTCTTTCCAAAAGTTTGATAAGAGTATATGTTCTTGATATTTCAGGTCCTTGATCATTTTATATGAACATGTTATAAATTTACTGTGTTGTATAATGGCTTGGTATAATGAGTTACATTTCATTAAGTCATCTTTATTGATGTTTATATCCTGTAGGTAGCTAATACACAATTCTTTTATTTGTCTTAAGATTGACAAATATGGCTTGGGAAGGCCCATTTGGTCTCTTATTTCGTTAGTGGGACAGTTCAAGTATGGGTAGAGATCTTGTAGTGTTATATTAATTATAAATGGGAATTTTTTCAGGTCTATTAACTGATTATTAATTTTTAGATTAGGATTTTTGTGAATAGGTTGTAGTATCAGCATGGGTTGCAGGAGATTTAGTGACTTAAAAATATTTTGTGTTACTATTATAGAGTTTTTAAGGCATTCCAATAGGTTATATGCTTTGATGTTTTTATTACCTAAGAAAGGTATTGATTTAGGATTTCTATTCAGGCTTTCAATATGTTTAAAACTTATTTTTACCCAATTTGGGGTCCAGTTGGTTCCTAGCTTATTGTAATTTGCAATTCTCAAAATTCTATTGGTATTTATGATTGAATAATAGTTTTCAAAATTTGGTAGGTCTAATCCATCTTTGTTTTTCGGAGTCATCAGTTTGTCATATGAGATTCTGCTTTTTTTTTGGTTCCCATATAAATTTAGCGAATTCAGTGTGAATTTGCTTGAAAAAATTCTTAGGTATTGATACCTGAGAAGACATGAATATATATAAAAATCTGGGCAAGATATTCATTTTTATAATTGCGACTTTAGCTAATGGTGGTAATTTCAGATTTTTCCATCTTTTTAGATCAAGTAGAATGTGATCCCACTTTTGTTTGATATTATTGAGATAGAAGTCTTTATTATCTGTAGAGAATGTAATCCCTAGATATTTAATTTTTTCTTCAGATTTTATTTGGCCTATCAATGGGAGCAGTGAGAAAGGTTTTGGTGTTTTTAAAGGGAAGATGTTAGTTTTTTTTAGATTAATTTTCTAGTTTGAAATTAGTGTGAAGTCTTCGATAGTGGATAGTATTTTTTTGGTGTCTGTGGTCGGCGCTGTACAATATATGTTGAGGTCATCATCAAAGGCTGACAGAGCAATTTTTGTGTTGTATATTATTGGGGCATTATGATATACATTTTGTTTGATGTTTAAATATAGGGGTTCGATATATAGGTTAAACAATAGTGGAGATAAAGGACACCCTTTTCTCGTGTGCCATTTCTAATTTGTATTCTATTGGACCACCTTTTCTTTATATATAATGTTGTATAGGGGTTGTTGTATAGTGTTTGTAGGGTTAAAATAAATTCTTGGAGTATGTTAAAGTAAGGTAGGATTTGGAATAAAAATTTTGTGTTAACTCTATCAAAGGCCTTATGAGCATCTATAATTAGTGCATATATATTTTGGTTAGTCTGGTTAGCATATGAAATTAGTGTGTGTAGTGTTAGTGTATTGTCACTGGTTTGCCTAGATGTTAAAAAAACAGATTGTTCAGTCGAAATAATTATATCCGTTATTTTTTTTCAGTCTATCAGCCAGGATAGATGTTAGAATTTTAGTATCAATATTGAGTAATGATATGGGTCTGTAATTATCTGGGTTTTGAGGATCTGCCTTTTCTTTGGGTATAAAGATAATTTTGGATGCATTAAAGTGTATATCATTAATTTTATTATTTATTATATAGTTTAATACATGATATAATGATTGTGCAGCGATGAGATAGAATGTTTTGTAAAACTCCGCAGTAAGGCCATCTGGGCGGGGAGATTTATGTGATTTCAATTTTTTGATTGTTGTCACTATTTCTTCTATGGTTATTGGCTCTATTAATTCTTTTTGTTGTTTTGCATCAATTTTCGGAAAAATTAGTTTTTGTAGGAAGACTGTACTATTATGATTTGTGGGTAGATAATTTTGTTCTCCATAGATTTGGGAGTATAAAATTTCAAAAGTTTTGATAATGTCTTCAGTTTTTGTGTAGGTCTTATTCTTATAGGATAGTTCCAAAATTTGGGAAGGTGATTTAGACTGATTGATAATCCTTGCCAGTGCTCGGGACGGTGTTTGTATATGGTTAGCATATTTTGCAAGCATTTTAGTTTCATGAAATGATAAATTATTGTTGTGAACCAAGAACAAGTCTTTCTGGTATTTCAATAATTCTGTTTCAATTTGTGTGTTGTAGTTTTTCATCAGATCATGTTCCAAAGATTTAATTTTAGCCTCTAGTTGTTGTTCTTCTTTGAGTTGTGCTCTCTTATAGTGAGACGCTTTCTGTAGGAAGATACCTCTTATCTGAGCCTTAGTTGCCACCCATTCAATATCAGGAGGGTGGTTTTGTTTAATTAGATTGTCTAAGGACCTTTTAAGAATATCCTGTACTTCCTGAATTATTTCCTTTTTGTTTAAGAGACTGAGGTTTAAAGACCAGTTATATCCCCGATGAAGTAAGTTGTCCTTGGTGGTCTTGTTAATATATAGGGTAATTTTAGAGTGGTCCGATAGGTAACGGGCATGTATGGATACTGCGGGGTCAAGATTAATTAGTGCTTCTGAAATTTGAAAAAAGTCAATTCTCGACCACATTTTATGACAGCTGGAGTAAAATGTGAAATTATTTGAGTTATTTATGTTGTTACCATATTTAAAGGGATCAAATAAGTTAAAGTCATATTTAAGTTCGTTTAATGTTAAGACTGCTTGCTTGTTGCATGATTTCTGTGGACTTGATTTATCCTTTTTTGGGCTCTGATATGAATTCCAGTCTCCTCCTATGATCAAGTAGTGGTTATTGTATTGGTTTAAGATAGGGTACAGTGATGCAAAAAAGGAGTGCTGGTTATTACAGGGTGCATATACATTGAGAAGTCAACTGGGTTTATCATAAAGGGGGGTTGAAAGAATTATATAACACCATCTTCCTTATTTTTCTATTTTGGAATCTAAGATTCTATCTTTGTAATGATTTTTAATGATTATAGCTACTCCTGTACTGTTTGTTTTGCCTTCGGATGCTATAATTTCTCTTATCTACTTTTTTTCTTTGATATCCGACCATTGTTCATTAGTTAAGTGTGTTTCTTGAAATAGTAAGAAGATTGCCTTTGACTGAAGAGCTAGATGTAAAACTAGTTTCCTTTTCTTAATGTTCTGGAGCCCTTTAATGTTCCATGAGTCTATTTCCCACATTTACAAAGCTTTTTGTTTTGTGAAAGATGTCTTGAATATTTGTGTAAGTATGTTGGGAAGTTTTTAATTCTTTTCAAAAACATGTTATGAAAGCATTCTTTTATTCCCATCCCTACCCTGTGCTTACCCACTAATCTCCTGGACCAGACATTTTACAGAACCTTACAAGATTTGTTTTTTGTATTTATTTGTGTTATTGCTATATGAATACCTTGTGTATTAGTATACCAGGGTTGGAAGAGTCTTAATGGTCCTGTGTAACCTAACACCATTTGTACAAAGCCTAACCCACTCATTCTCTCACAAACACTACTTCTGCAATCCACATTTCTTCTTGTGAGATTTATAATAAGGTATTAAAGTTAAAAGAAAACTATTATAACCAATTTTGCTCGTGCCGAGAGGCAGGTATCATTCATTTAAGGAATTTACCCAGGATCATTCATCCCACCATTTTTATTACCCCTGCCCTGTGCTATTTCAGTCTTGGATGGCTTTATGTTTAAAGAAGATCTTGACCCTACTGTTTATTTTGCAACAGATTCGCTATATGACATATGGCTTACTATACCCATTCTTATTCTGATGAGTCCTGGAGAAAACAATATAACTATATAACAATCCACACATATGCATATATATGAATGTAGACACACTTAGGGAGTCATTCAATAACAATTCAAGTATGTGCAAACCTTATTATTATTATAACATTGTTGAATATAGCATATAAACAAAAAGACAGCAAGTACTCTATTACCCTTACTACATTGTCCAGTAAATATTACAAGAGAAACACCTAGTTCCAATCTACACTTTGTAGTAGGCACAATACATTAACCTATGTATTCCCTTAACATCCATGATGAGCAAGCTCATGTTATGTTAGTTTCAGCAGCAAATGTAATAAGTACTGTATGCATTCACATAAACTGTGATTAGGTATATTGAGCCTAAATATAAATTGCTCGGTGGCATATCTTATGTTGGGCACTTCAGCCAAGATTGTTTTTTTATATTATTATTGAATAGTAGAATGTGCGGACTTCATTTACAGTTCCATGAGGTTAAAATTACCTAGGTCCACAATATACTTTCCAAGTTAAGATGTTTTAAAGCTGAGTTCTCAGGTATTATTAATATGTTTCTGTATGTGGCACAGTATTAATTTTACTTGTATCATAACTTGTATTAATTTACTTCATTTACTGATTTTCATGTACTGTTGAACCAGTAAACTTCAAGTCCTGACATAGTAATATCATAAAGGTGCTTTTATATAGGATAGATATTTCAGCTCTAATGTGCATGTTAATGGTAGCACCAGGAATCAAATAATATGCAGATTATAACATGTTTGATTTTGTATAAGGTACCAAGTCTGTCATAAATTCTTCTATTAAGTATAGTTATAGGTTTAAAGAGAGCTTATTCAGCCATGATAAAATTATCATGGCTAAAAATAAGCTCTGTGTTTAAAAGCTCAGGAGTGTGTTCCTTTAAGAATGTGTAGTATGTCATATTACCATTTTGTGTTTTCATTTCGATTAGCAGTGTAATATATCTTGTTACCTTTATTGATATTCAATGCAGCTGGAAACAATGTTTATTGATGGTGACCATAAAAATAACTTTTGGTATCTATGTGTAGAAAGACTATGTGCTTAAACTGTAGCATTTCCATTTTTAAAGATGTCTCATCAGAATATTACTTTTTTTTTCCTTTACAGTTCCATCAAACTTCTTTTCAAGCTTCTGGATAGCTAAGCCAATTGCTTAGCTTCTCAAAGGGGGACTGAGTATGCCGACAGACTTCTGGAAGTGTCACCTCATAAAACAGCTTCTGTAGCAGTAAAAAGACTTTCAGTTCCTCCCTTGGGAATACGAGCGTATTGCAGATGTTATGCACTTCATGTTGGGGCCCTTGAGGCTTGGAAAACGAGCAGCAGGATCGCGCCAATCCAAAAGAGCGGCCTGGAATAAAATAGGAGCACACTAAAGGAAAAGTAAGTCCATGGCTGTTCATTTGAGTTCTATCCAATCTCGGAGGCTCAGTAAACGCATCGGAAGATGCAGTTAGTTATCCAAGGCGGGAATTCTCTTAAAAGCAGACATAAAGGTAGATTTTGCTTCTGTGACGCTGGTAACTGAGTATTTAACCTCATCCACAGAAAATAGCAAAGTATTTGGATACTTCATTTGAAATTTTATGTTTTTATCAATTAGAAATTTACAGTAGGGAGACATAAGCTGTCTGACTTGCCTAATTTGAAGAGGCAGATCCTGGGCTAGAGAGATTTTATTGTTGTTCCATATTAAGGGCCCCATTTTTCTTTGCAGATAATAGAACTTTATTAACATCTTGAAAGTTAAGTAGTTTGACATAGACTGGTCTTGGAATTTTTGAAGTTTGGGATTCCCTCAGGGCTCTGTGGGCTCT
>NC_056731.1:1751006745-1751054245 GCF_019279795.1 Protopterus annectens | reverse complement strand
TACATACATATGTAAATACATATATATATATATATATATATATATATATATATATATATGTGTGTGTGTGTGTGTGTGTATGTGTGTGGGTCTATTTTTTTTCGTTGAATCTTGTTTCACTGAATTTCATTTTACCCCAAACGCATCGCTGAAAATACAAATTACTGAAAACTCATTTCACTGAATCTCATTTCACTGAACTGAACTTAGTATATATGGCACTGTGTAGAGTACTGTAAGGCAAGTAAAAGATATATGCCCTTTTCCCCACTGTAATGCAATCCTGGAGTTAGTATATATAGTTGGGGGGGCAGATCTTCCCACATTGAGGGGTGTGGGGGGCACAGACCCCCACATTGATTGTTTTATATTCTATTTTACCAGGTCTATATTGGATCAGCGAACGTTTAAAAAAGCGAACACTGATTGATTGAACTTATTTAAGCGAATGTTCAAAATATCGAAGCAACAGAAACCCAAATTTTTTCCTAGTGAAAGAATTCGGTTGTCTGCTTCTTTTGCTTCGGTATTTTCAGTGCTGTGGTGGAAAGTTACGGGTCGGATTCAGGTAAGTGTGCGATTGTGTGGATGTGAGTGTAAGGGTGGGTTAGGTGAGTTAGGGTTAGGGTTAGGGCGCAGGTTAGGTATGTGTGCGATTATGTGGACGTGAAGGTTAGTGTGGGTTTATGTGAGTTAGGGTTAGGGAGCGGGTGAGGTGAGTGTGCGATAGTGACGGACCTTAGGGTTAGGGTTTGGGTTAAGGTAAGTGGATAGTTAGTGGTGTGTGCATAGTTTAGTGTAGGGATAGGTGTCAGATTTTAGGTGTATGTGTGTGGATTTCTGTTTGTTTGGTGTGCTTGTGTTGTGTGTATATGTTTTGGATCAGCGATTTTTTTTCCCTAGGAAAAAAATCGCTGATCTGACAGTTTCAGATTGTAAGCTTTCGCTTACATAAGTTCGATCAATCAGTGTTCACTTTTTTAAGCATTTGCTGATCTAATATAGACCCTATTTTACCAAAAACTTCAAAACAATACATTTTAAACAATAGACATGCATAGTTACAACACCAATGACTAACTCTCTCCAGAAGACAATATGTACTCAAACTAAGTGGGGGGGCTACGCCCCCCACACCCCACAATCTGAAGGGCTGTGCCCCCCACACCCCCCCCAACTATATATACTAACTCCAGGATAGCACAACAGTGAGGAAAAGGGCATATACCTCTTACTTGCTTTACAGTACTCTACACAGTGCCATATATACTAACTTCAGTTCAGTGAAATGAGATTCAGTGAAATGAGTTTTCAGTAATTTGAGTTTTCAGCAGGACCTCCACAAAAACAAGTTTAAAAGAGAAAAGCAATGTTCAATATTCGCTCTTCTCCTGCATTTTCAGTCTTATTTTTTCCATGTTTCAGCACTCAACATTACAAGTGCCAACATTTCAGCAGAGCTAAACAACACCTGATTTATGAGGCCAACAGGGGTGTAGCATATGATTTTTCTTATGAGTATTTCACTGTTGCAGTCACATAAATGATAGGCTGGAATACACAGTTCAGTTTGTGATTCACATTTTTGTGACTCAAGATAGTGGAGCACTTTATTTGCATACCTACTCTGCAATGAACTCTTCCAGGTATGCAATAATCTATAGGAATATGCCACAGAGTTTGTCTGTAGGACTCTGGCATGTTTTTTTTTTTTTTTTTTTTTGTGGTTTATCTTCTCTGTGAATTACATACCATGCTTATAAAGGCTCTATATCATTTAATCAAAAGCTTAATTAAGCGAATCCCTATTTGTCGAACGGAATTAAACGAAAGCTCAATTAAGCGAATGATTGTTTAATTGAAAACATGCTTAGGGGAAAAAAAGTAGTTGCCCACCCACTGATCGTAACAACCAAAACAAACTTTAAAGCTCTGCAAAGTGGGGGGATTTGTCCCCACACCCCCCAACTAAACATACCAACTCCAAGATCACACTATAATGGGGAAAGGGCAAATTTCTGATGATGGTCAATCACGTCCTTTCCCTGGGAAAAAAATCACTTAAACGATTGTTCGCTTAACTGAGATTTCGCTTAAGTTAGTTTGACAAATAGAGATTCACCCAATTAAGCTTTCAATTAGCTGATACAGACCCACTTATAAATCCTACCAGTTTAACAGACCTCACATCTTGTACATTGCCTTAAAATCAAAGTGTTATATCTTCATTTCTCCTAATATGTTACTCTCCATGTTCATAGTAGTCTGTACACTTTCAGCACCTGTTGGAAACTTTGAACCAAAATCCATGCACTGAACTGTGTATATTTTTAAAATAATTACTATTCAAAGTTTCATTAAGTATTGCTGTACTGAACTGGTAACATCTTAATTTTCCTGTAACCCAAAGTTGCAGATCTTTTGGAACTTTATTTCACCAACATTCATCTTTAATCTGGTATCACTGTTCCACAAAAAAAAACATTTTAAAACATTACATAAAGATCCCTCATGTGATCGTTCTATAATGAAAATATTCAAGCACATATGAAACATATGACATATTTCATACTTACTGTAACAAAACTAAAAATACAATCATATATCTTGCAAATCTGTAACATACTCATTTATGACAAATCCTTCTTAACAGCAAAAGCCTGTTTGTCACAGTGGTTTATTTCGAGTTCCTATTAAATGATCAAAGACGCATTCTTTTGAATGCATCTTGATCGAACTTGAAAGCACAAAAAGGCAAAATAGTGAAACGGCATATAAGCGAATTCTTTTCCAGGGAAAGAATTTGCTTGTCTGCTTCCGTTGCTTTGCTGTTTTGGTCACTGTAGTGCAATCTCGGAGTTGGTATATTTAAGTAGGGGAGGTGTGGGGGGCACAGCTCCCCACGTTGGGGTTTGGGGGGGCAAAGCCCCCCCCCCACTTTATGTAATGGTTTAAAGTTTCTTTTTTTTTTTGTGGAACAGCAATTCTTTTCCCTTGGAAAAAAATCGCAGTTCTAAGCGTTCGAGATTGCAAGCTTTCACTTACATGGGTTCGATAAATCATTGTTCGCTTTTTTAAGCATCGATGATTTAACATAGACCCGTTTATTTCATCCACCTTCATATGTAACAAGGGCTGTCACTCCTATCAGTGTGCATCCATTGGCACTAGACAAATGCAAATATACTAATATATCATTTTCATGCTACATTCACAAAAACTGATTTACCTTAATTTCTGTTAATACTAAGAATCTGTGTTCACAGCTAAAACAACTAAAATGATCACAGAAATGTTACTATGCCGTAATGGTACAAACAGCGTTTCCCTTGTTCAAGCCAAGCATGCATCATACACTTATAAATCTCTGCATTTGCATTACATATGCCTAATCCTGAAAAATGCAATATACAATCTACTCTGTAACCTACTAATACCAACAAACTGCATGTGCAAATGTTCATTCTTACCATAGTTAAAAAAAAATATTTTAACAATGTTAACAACTAATAATATGTAGATTTTTTGTGGTGCATTCCTTAGTTATTTCATCCCATTATTTCCTGCATTCCTCAGATTTATAACTGAAATGCCCAACTTACACACAAAATATGCCACACTATTCAGAAATGTATAGCTGTCTATTATTACACGTGGCACATTATTCAGCAGCTGATAGCCCCCAAATTCTCTCTCTCTCTCTCTTTCTCACTCTCTCTCTTGCACACACACACACACACAAACACACACACACACACACACACACACACACACACACACACACACAAAGACAGGTAAACATAGTTATCAGCTGGGTTAGGCCAGCTACTGAGCTTAACAATGCCAATGAGTTGTTTGTATTTTAGGCTAGTGGCTCCTGCACCCCCCCCACTGAATATCCAGAAATGTGAGATCTGCATGTTGTATACAACCAAACTGTAGAAATAATGGTGCTGCATATTACTAAAAATCATTGCAGTAAAAGCCATTAATCGGATCGCTAGTGATACAATAACCAACCATTGCTCAGAATAAAAAAAGAAGTTATGTTCTTACCATAACGCTCTATCTGTGTTGTTGATCTTCATTCATTCATTATTGATGGGGGTCGGTTCTGTCCTCGGAACTGAGTCAACCGTTACACCAAGCTCGCGCCAAACAAAAAACTCTTGAGCTAAGCTTACCCATAGTGCCTCTCTCCCTATTACCTCAGATCGAGTTTGTCCGTAAGAAAGAAAGTGGAGGATTTTTCTGAGCAAATTCCCCAATACAGGATTAGGACCAAATCTAAACCTCCAGGAGCCTTTTGGAGGGAGAAGGAGTGTGGAACGTAATGAGTGAATGAAGTTCAACAACACAGATGGAACGTTATGGTAAGAACATAACTTCTTTATCTGATGTTGTTAATCTTCATTCATTCCTTACTGATGGGACAGAGTCCCTAGCTACTTTATGTCTTGGGAGGCCCTATGGAAGGATGTTCCTGAGTACCATTGAACCAAAGGATGCTCTCCCCCTGGAGACCAAATCCAATTTGCAATGAGTGATAAAGGTATGAGGAGTAGCCCATGTTGCAGCTGCACAGATATCATCCATGGAAGCCCTTGAATGGAAGGCAACAGAAGCTGCCACTGATCTGTTTGAATGTGCATTGACCTTACCCAGTAGAGGAGTTTTGTTATGTTGGTAGGTGAAGCATATACAATTTCTCAACCATTTAGATAAAGTTACCTTAGAAACAGATTTACCCAAATTTGGTCCTGAGTAGAATACAAATAACTGGTCGGATTTCTGCAGTGATTTTAGTTCTGTCTAGACAGAATCATAATTGTCTATGTACATCCAATAAATGAAGGCAGTATTCGCTTTTATTTGAGAAGTTTGGAAAGAAAACCGGTAGGTCAATTGTCTGATTAGTAGTCAAATCTAAAATAACTTTGGGCAGGAAAGAAGGATTAGTCCGGAGTGATACTCTGTCCTTACGAAAGACCATGTAAGGATGTTTTATGCTCAAGGCTTGAAGTTCAGATATTCCTCTTGCTGAGGTGATGGCTACCAAGAATAGGGACTTAAAGGATAAAAATTTATATCACAAGTGGCAGCAGGTTTGAAAGGATTCAAGGACTGTAGAACTAATGTCAAACTCCAAGGTTCGACTGATTATTTGAAGGGTGGTCTGATGTGTGAGACCACTTTGAAAAAGGTTTTATTAAGCAGAATCTTGGAATCCATTGTAGAAACTTGAGATAGCAGCTAGGTGTACTTGAATAGTGGAGGTTGACGTCCCTGAATGAAGAAGGTTTGGCAAATAATCCAGTACAGCACTAAATGGAGCTGAGCAGGGGTCTAGTTCTTTCTGTCAAGACCAAATAAGGAGTCTCTTCCACTTGTTAAGATAGATTTTCCTGATGGATGGTTTGTGTGAAGCCAGAAGGATGTTATGTACAGGGGAGGAAAGGTTATTCTGCCTGGCAATTACTGGAAGTGGAGAAACCAAGCTGTCAACTTGAGACTCAATATGTTTGGATGTATCAACTCCTGTGGGTGTGACAGCAATTCCATAGTTGGATCCAGAATTCATGGTTGATGTAGTAGGTGAGGACAAAGAAAGGAAAACCAAACTTGTTGGGGCCAATAGGGTGCAATGAGGATTTCTCTGCTTCTCAACTGAATGGCCTTCTTTATAAAGTGTGGAATCAGCGGTAGGGGGGAAAAGCATAAAGAAGTCCAGTGGCCAATCATGTATTACAGCGTCCCTCGTGGACTCCCCCTGCGGGGGAATTAGGGCAAAGTAGCTGCTGTATTTGTGATTTGTTGGTGACGTGAATAGGTCAGAGCAAGGATGACCCCATCTGTCGAAAATCTTCACCGCTATGGTTGGATTGAGGGACCACTAGTGAGGCAGGAGAATGCATCTGCTCAGTTTGTCTGGGATCACATTGGAATCCTTGGGAATGTGCATTGCTATGAGAAAGCATTTGGAAGCTATCACCCATTGCCAAATTCTCATGGCCTCGCAACACAATGGGTAGGACTTGGTTCCCCCTTGTTTGTTGATATACCAGACCACTGACATATTGTCTGACTGGATAGCAATTGTCCCTGATGGAAGGGCAGGTTAGAATGCCTGCTGCTAGAAACACTGCCCTCAGTTCCAGAACATTGATATGGAGATTGTCCTCCACTGGTTATCAAGTACCTTGGACCGTCTGTCCCTGGAAATGCCCCCCCCCAACCTGGTCAGGGAAGCATCCGTGGTCACTATGGCCTTGGGCTGGGGGGGGGGGGGGTAGAAAGCACGACTCCATAAAACTTCATCTGGCTTCATCTACCAAAGTAAATCTTGTTAGCATTGATTCATTATGTGAATTTGGAAGGACAACAGATGAATCAAAGGAGACCACTGTGCTAGTAGCAGCCACTGTAGTAATCTCATGTGTAATCTTGCCAATGGAACTACTTTTATTGATGCTGCCCATTGATCCGAGTAGTCAGAGGGCTGCCCAAACTGAAACTTTGTTTTGAGAGAGTATCACCCAGAGTTGGGAAGTTAGTCTTTCCAGTCTGGGAAGAGGGAGGGAGACTAGGCAATATTGAGTATTGAAAACTGCCCCTATGAATTCCAAAGTCTGAGAAGGAAATAACTTGCATTTCTCCATGTTTATGGAGATCCCCAAGTATTTTGCTAGGTTTAGGATGTAATTTAGGGCTGCAACCAGTAGACATTTGATGGGGGTGGTAAGGAGCCAATAATCTAGATACAGAAACACCCAGAATCATTGCAGTCTCAAGTGAGCTGTTACCACTGCCATGCATTTGGTGAACACTCTGGGGGCTGTAGAGAGACCAAAGGGCAGTGCTCGGAATTGGTAATGATTGGCTCCCAGTTGGAAGTGCAGGAATCTTCTGAGGCATTTGTCCATTTTTATGTGGTAATACGCTCCCTGAAGATCTATCGAGCAGATCCAATCATCTTTCTCCAGAAAGGGTGGGATAGACTGAACAATGACCATCCAGAATTTTGTTGGAACGACAAATCTGTTTAGGATGCTGAGGTCCAAGATTGGCCTCCAGTCCCCTGTCTTTTTGGTACTAAAAAGAATCTTGTGTAAAATCTAGATCCTGTTTGGTCTGGTGGGACTGTTTGGATGATTCCTTTTCAGAGCAGCTTTTGTATTTCTTGAGCTGCTGCTTCTCTTTGACTGGGTGGAACATCGGGAATGTGCCTTAGCAACTTTGGGTAAATATTGAAAGGTATATGATAACCTCTGGCAATTATCATCTGCAACCAAGAATCTGTGGTTATCCTTCACAGGCAAACTGGTGCAGACAGATTCCAGAGGTAAGCAATTGGGCCGCTCTTCAGAAGCGCTGTTAGGGATGTCCAGAGAAAGAATCTCTGGATCCCTGATTATGCTGACCCCCCTTTGCCTCTGTAGGGGCACCTTCCACACGAGTTACCCCCTCTGCCACAGGGAGTAAACCTGCCACGTGTGTCATGGAAGGGACCTTGGGACTTCTTGTGCCACATCTTTCCACTCCTCTGATTCCTAGAGTAAAATCAGCTGGGAAAATATATGCCCATGGCAGACAGGGTCTTGCCATCCTTTTCACACCTGGCTAACATGTCTTTCACTTTCAGGCCAAACAGAGAAGAAGTTTCCACTGCAGCATTAAGAAGGGAAGACTTAAAAGGGTCCGCAAAATCACAAAGGTGCATCCAGGTGTGACTTCTCATGACAATACTTGAACCCGCTGCTCTAGCCGCACCTTTGGTAGTGTAAGGGGTTAACTGCATGGAAGAGTTGGATATAGATTCCAGGGTTGCAAGCTGCAAGGCAACTTTGTCACGTACCTCGTCAGAGACTGCTCCTGCTAAGGCTCCTGAGAGTTCTGAGATTAGGTCTCTCTGGAGCCTGGTAAAGTGTGCCAAATAATTCAAGCACTGAATGACAAAGGTCGATGAGGCAAACACTTGCTTTCCTGACCTGTCCATTGTCTGAGACTCCCTGCTTGGGGATGGATAGTATGGCTCTCCTCAGTGAGCTCTTTCTTAGTGGTCGCCGCCACCACCATAGCATCTACCGGTAGGCCTTTGGACCAGTGTGGACTTTCTTCCGGTGGGGACAGAATTTTGTCTGGTCTCCGGGGGATTGGTTCAACAGTATCAGGACTCTTCCATGGGTGCTGCAGGATGAGGTGGACTAGTTCGTCTGCAGCTGGGGTCACCAAAGAAGTACAGGGTTGAGCATGAAAGGCCTGCAAGAATGCAGACTTCTCAGAGGAGGGGTTGGTGGCTTCCAGTCTCCCCACTGTTTTAAAATTTCCAGTATGTCTCCGAAGGAGACAACCTCAGTGGGAAACTGTTGGGGCCCCTCCCCTTCATCATAGTCTGTATCTTCAGTGAGGGACTCTTTGGGGGAGACCACATGCTTCCTCTTGGATGATCTCTTACATGGTACCGCCTCAGTGGGAAAATTTGAATAGGACTCTGAAGAGAGGGTGCCTGCAGTAAGGTATCTTTCGTCTCTTATGCTCGACATCCTGATGTGGTAGACTGTGTCAGCTGTGGACCAGAGGGGGTAAATGTATGGTACTCCGATACCGAGGGAACCATCTGTGTGCCTGTGGAGGCAAGGGCCCTCTCCATCACCTGGAAAGCTAGTCCACCCAAAGAGGGATGGGAGCCCAGAACCAAGAATGACAATCTTGGAACCAGAGTCACACCCTGCTCCAATGAGCCCACTTCCAGGGAAGGAGCCCCAAGAGGATTTGGTGTTGCCAAGACAACTGGAACCCTAGTGGACAGCACTGTAGAAAAAATGGGCACCGCACTAGAGGTCATGGTGCTGACAGTCCAGTCATGATCCTGACGATGGCTCGACTCCGAATGAGTTGATGGTCAAAGGGTCAGTTCCAGAACCATGGTGTGGTCAACCAGTGGCATCAAAGAAGCTGGAACTGGGATAAGCATCAATGTCAAAAGCTTCAATACCTGCAAGGAGGTCGAAGGAGGAGTATATGTTGGAGTCTGTGGAGAAAAACCCTTGGCTCCGGGTGGGAGGGAGGTTTTGACAGGGGTTGTGATTCCTCTGCCCGCCAGAAGCTGATCCACAAGTTTCACCACATCAAATTCTGAGAGGCTCCTGGAGGAGTGGATTGGCACAACCAACGGAGTGTCAGGCCATTCCAACAAGAGGCTACACTGTTGACCAAAGAAGGGGTCTGCCTTGGGGGAATATTGGGTCTGAGGGACTGTTTCTCCATTCGACACCATGGTCTTGGGACTAGTAAGATGTATAGGGAGGGGAGAATTTTTGGTTCTGAAAGGGAGATCGGAGCTGAAGTAGTAAGTAAAGGCATGGGCAGTACAGTGGTCATTACCGGTAACATGGTTGGTACCGACCTGGATAATTGAGGTCCTGGAACCGAGGACAGCACCATGGAAGGGGGTTGTGGCCCTGGTGCCAAAGTTGCTGGTGCCAATTTTGGAACTTTTGCCTTCAGTTCCGAAGATTTAGAGTCAGTGTCATGAGGTGAAGAAAGAACAGAATGGCTCTTTCATTTGTGTTCTTTCTTGGGAGGGGGTGAACCCTCCAACCCAGAAATAGTCTCTGAAAAAGAAGTTTTTAAAGACCCTTGAGGATTAACTTGTTTTTCATCTCATTTAAAGTGCATGCATTAAATCCTTTACAAATTTCACATGGTGGTTTTACAGATAAGTGAGGAACACCCAGACAGTAAACACAAGAGATATGGGTGTCCACATTTGGCATTTTATGACCACACTGGTCACATTGTTTAACTCCTGTCATTCCTTTCTTTTCTGACATAGCGGAGTAGGACAATCCAAGAGTAGTGTCCCACTAAACAAGTTAGACACACGCAAACACACAAAAATTATCAAAACAGAAATATCTATAAAAATAGCTTTTTTTCCCTATAAAGATAGATATCTAGATAGACAAAAAGGAGAAAAAGGGGGAAAGGGAATACCAACAATGGTATTAAGAATTACCTCAGAGTGTAGAAGAAATAGAGGAGGAAAGGCCTGTACCAGCGATGGTACTTAGAATACCAAAATTGGTAAGGAAAAGGGGGCAAGAGGCACTCAAATAGGTATAGAGACTAGCAATTAACTAATAAAGTAAAATATTATAGGATTAAGGAGGAAATGCTATCAAAAAGTGTTTTAATAGTAAAAAGTTCTAAATCACTTAGCTGAGAGCTGCCTTGACACATCTTGATATCTACACGGCAAATGAGATCTGAGGTAACAGGGAGAGACACACTATGGGTAAGCTTAGCTCGAGAGTTTTTTTTAGCTGTCACGAGCTTGTTATAAGGCCGACTCAGTTCCGAGGACAGAACCGACACCCATCAGTAAGGAATGAATGAATGAAGATTAACAAGATCAGATCTTAATGTTGCTGGTTCACTTGCACCTATTTAATTTCTAGTATGGACGTGAAGCTGGACACTGGTCATATTTAAGAATGAATAAAATAAAAAATCCTTCTCATTCATGTAGTCTTCTCTATGCGATTATAAAGCATATGTAAAAAAAAAAGCTTGGATTGCACTTCTATCTCAGTAATGTGTGCCTCTGAACAAAAGTAATAGGGGCTATAGTCACAGAAATGTGCCTGTCATTCAGTTGTTGCTATGCCACTGCAAAGTTTGCCTTTCAGTTCAAAGTAGAACTTGATATGGTAGTCTCTGGTGAACAATCAGTAATATTAAAACTACTATTAACAGGAACATCAGCAGAGACTAAAGATTTTATATAATCTGTTTTAAGTGAGAGAGAAATAAAATGCAGTAATGTTGTGAAACTGGGAGGTGAGACAGCAGTGGTAGGCCAAATTCTACATGATCTGACTGGCTCCTTTCTAATCGTGGTACCACATCCTTCAGCACATTTACATATCTCTTCTGCACAACCACTATCATACTCTGACATAAGTTGTTGTTGTTCTTCTTCTTCTTTCGGCTTTTCCCAGTTAGGGGTCGCCACAGTGGAACTCCAGTCCGCTATTGATTGGCAGTAGATTTTTACGGTGCTGAAGTGCCAGCTCGATGCCCAACCTTCAACGAAGGCACACCCATTCACGCATGTCTTTCAAACGCCACTCAACTGCAGGGAGGACATGCAGACTCCACACAGAAGACACTCCAGTTGAGAATCAAACGGGAGAACCTCTTGCTGTGAGGCAACAACGCTACTGCTGCACCAAGTATTATGTAAAATTATGATTACTTTTACATAACGCATGCAACTTCTGGAATACAGTGAATCAAACATAGATACAGGGGTTGCCTGTACTGTTACGCTATAATTACCCTGAAAATAATGCTGCATATATGTTTGCACAACATCAGGTAAACTGGAAGGATATAACTTTTTTTCAGATTTTTCCTTGGAAACACCTTGTTATCAAAATGTGATTCATTCCTGAATTTGACCGGTAATGGCTATCTACATTTTTGAATGGAAGGGGCCAAAAACCTTCTTCTTAAACTACAATTGCTGAATCAGAACTACAGTAGCATCTCAAAGTTCCCATGTTTCTAGACATGTCTGTGATGACTGAACACTTTTACAATGCTGCCTCAGCTCACATTTGAGAGATTACTGACATAATGTCTTAATGAGCTAAATAGTAATTTTCATAATTACCTCAGAACTTACAACAAGATAGTGCAGTCTATGTAACAATTGCATTGTCAACATAAAACTAAAGCATTTAAAACTGAATAACTATAATTGTGAAAAGGAGAATTGTCTGGTTTTAAGCAGATCTTCTACACAATACAGTCTACGTGTGAGTACGGATAGTGATAGTTTTGTATGGAAAGTAAAAAAAGAGATGTACTCTACAATAAAAAAGTCAGTTCTCAGTATTTCAGAATTCCAGTTTAAACACCACTTTTCTTAAGTGCCATGTGTTATGCAAATTCAGACTCCTGACTGGTCAGCAAAATATAAAGTCAGTCGGAATAGCAATGTATAGATAGTGCCCCAGACACCTCCATGTTAGCAGGTGCTAATGTAGAATATTCCCTAATCACTAGTAGAAAGGTATGTGATTTTCATCTTTCTCAGTCAGCTCTTTGGCAGCAGATAACAATGCTATTTCCTTATTTGCTAAAAACCTATAATAAACAATATCTTCTATCAATAAATCTGCCAATTAAAAAGGGTTATTCTTCCTCTCACTATACATGTAAAATGAAAGGACCAAAGAACAGTGATCAGACAGTCAAGCAGAGCCAGTTTCTTCAGTTACAGAAAAAAATAACTCAAGTACCTTGACAAGTACACTTTAAAGGTTCATCCTGAGGCAGCAAAACTCTCCAGTCATTAATTGTATTTCTGACTCATTAGCTTTTGCAATGTATAATCATCAACACTTTAGAAATACAGGCTATTATACATTGTTCATTTTATGAAACAGTGCTTACTCTGAGCAGTTGTTTCATTTTGTGTCTTTCCTTAACATTATTAAGGATGATGTTGCAATGTCAGAGTTTAAGGCCAGGATTTACAGAGATGGTCTACAATTGTGTAGGACTGGTTTTGCAATACAAGCTACATACTACATCCTTGTGTGATTCATAGATAGACCTATCAGTAGTGGAACAACAATATACACAACTATGTTCCATGAGAAGTTCACATTTGCAGTTGGCTTGCAAATGGGGCTCCACAGTGTAATCCAGTTAATAAATTATGAATCATGGACTGCACTGCACAGCACAGACACAGATTTAGAGATATGTGTAGACATACAGTACAAAATTCAACAGCCCAGCACCTGATGCCCAAGTAATGGCGATGTGCTGCTCAGCATATCATAGATGAGCAACTATATCAATACTACTTGCACAGACAAATCACAATTTTTATACGTGTATATAAGGGATGCTTTGACATTTCCCAGTGTACACACACAAACACACTGCCTTGACCACTCATACCCCATCTCCCTCAAACAGAGGGATATGTTTGAGCACCTACAAAAGCAAGCAAACAGTCAGCTGGATTTCCCTCATTAGCATACATGTTAATGCAATGTCTCCCAAAGTTGTGGGCAATGAGCTAATGCTCTTGATGAATCACTATTGCTTACAGCTGTGCAGGATGGCATGACAGCAGTCTACAATAAGCAAGAAATATGGTACTCTACTATGTACTTCCATGCCCTCTGTGCTATCTGTTGGAAATCTTCCCAGCAGGACATACACTATGTTGTATACACTGTGCATGAAGGCTGCCGTATGCACACTCTAATGGCAGACAATTACTTCCCTGTCACAGATGACATTGTACAACTGTGCAATATATGGACCCGTGCTTGATGTATGAAGTATTCCAGCAGTATACCATTAGCACAATTAGTATACAAATAGCATACCATTAGCACAATTCATGTATTGGATGGAGCAGTAGTTCAACAGTAGCATTGTCGCCCCACAGCAAGAGGTCCTCCTGTTCAATTCTCGGCTAGAGTGCCTTCTGTGTGGAGTCTACATGCCCTCCCTGCATTTGTGTGGGCTTCCACCGGGTGCTCCAGTTTCCTCCCATGTTACAAAGATATGCATCTGGAGTGTTTCTTTCTGGGCCTCCACTGAAAAGTGGCTTCATTTTAAGTCAGATTTTCCTGGTAAACAAATGTTAAATAAATGTTTAGCAATCATATTAATGACATGACCATCTGCTTAACACCATGCAAGGAGCTTCTTTATATAACTCTACACTATGTTTATGAATCCAGTTGTAGTGTGAATGAGTTAGTTAGTTATATTTGTTAACTGGGATACACTAATGGGCTAAAAACCCCCTTTCAGCAAAATCTTGGGGAGAAAAGCTTCAAGAAACAATGAAATTACAAATTAATGTAGGCAATCTATAACAGTACGATTACTCTTAACATTGACAGTCATGGTTAAGACATTAGGAACATTTTCAAAACCAGTTATAATATCTTATAAATTCCACTTTAGATATATATGGATTCACTTTATATCCTCAAAATACTGAAATGTCAAAATTCAGTATATCGAGGCTATAAAGTCGAAACCTTAAACCAACAAAATCTCAGAAGCGTAAAAGTCAAAATCTCTTCTACTATACACACACACACACACACACACACACACACACACACACACACACACACACACACACACACACACACACACACCTTCCTCCCCACACACAAACACAAGCTCTCTACTACATAATAGCAGGTGGGCAAGCCCCCATGCACCCCCCATGTGGGGGGCTGTGCCCTCACACCCCCCCTACTTAAATATTCTAACTCCGATGTCGCACTACATACAAACACACACAAAACACCACCACACAAGCTACATTCTCCTCACACACACACATCCCAGCAACAAAACACATTAACACACACCACAGCCCCTACCCAAAACCATAATGCATACACACTTGCCTGAATCCATAACCACAACGGAACCTCAGAAGCGCGAAATTCAAAACCTCCGGTATTCGAGGTTTTGAATTTCACGCTTCTGAGGTTTCGCTCTTTTCAGGATTCCACTTTATGGGCTCGAAAAACTGACTTTTGATATTTCAGTATTTCGAGCTTCTTAAGTGAATCCATAGAGAGAGAGAGAGAGAGAGAGAGAGAGAGAGAGAGAGAAAACTAGACATATATACATGCACACACATCTGACACAACACTTCTACCTGATGTAGAAAATGGGAAAAGTGGGTTGATGATGATAACGACGATGGTTATATTTATTATATACATTCTTAAACCAGCATTTATGGTTTAACTCTGAAATCCCATTTTGGATGTTTGTGAATTTTTTCCAGCTTAGTCTACACAAAATGCTGCACTGAAAACAAATAATTTACTAGCTTAAGGTTCAAACAGATCTATGATTAGTATGCAGATCTAGAAAAAAATTTATGCGGACCAATGATCAGTGGAAGAAAAAATATTTATTAAAACAAGAAACAAGAAACAAGCTTTTCATCAGAACTACTGTGAATTTCAAAGCAAACGATGGGGCAGAACTTGATATGCTGTACAATGTTATCAGATAACTGAAACTAGTTTGCATTATTTCCACCACACAATATATAAATATATCAATAAATAAATAAATAACTACCCCCCCCCCCACACACACACACACACACACACACAAACTTGCAGGCACATACACACATATAGCTAGCTAGCTAGATAAAGAGAATTAAGTACCTGTAAACTAATATCACGCATTGTATTTAGTTTTCCAACTGCATTAGCAGACCTACAGTATTTGGTTGATTTTATAGGTTCATAGGCAAGTACAAGACTAGCTACCCTTGCAGGACATTTTAAGACTATCCAATGTTCCTTTTTGTGCTCAAAAATACCCATCCCATTTAGGTATAAACTGGCTTTACCCATCCCATGGACGATAACTACATTACCCCTAATGAGAATAATTGGGTTCATACCATAGATAATTTGACAGAACCCACACATGGAATAAAGCATTTAGGAGCTGCTGCTGTCCATTAGTAGTACAACAGGCAGCCCTGGGGTAAATTTTCTGTTTCCCATCCATATATCTAAGTTGAAAATGGGCAGGGATGAACTTTGTTTTATATAGATTAGGAGTCTGTTCCACAGCAGTGGTATCACCTGTAAAATATACCTGTCCGTCCAAACCATTCTGTTGATGTTGTAGAAGAGGTTTAGATCCCAAGAGCGAGTACTTATGATGCCATTTGACTTGCTGATGTGCAATAAAGCATTAGTAATGGGTCAGAGAATGACATGAACCACAGGCATTAATCTCTTGTTCATGAAGAAAAAAATGAACAGATCCAAATCAAGTTTAGTTTGGGGAGAAATGTGCATTCTTTTAAATTTTGACATACCTGAAGCTGGGTGCTAGTGAAACTTTTTTGGCATTTTTTTCAGAGGTAGATTTCTTCACAGTACCTGTTCAAAACAACAAAATCTATTAAATAGTACGTTCTATGAAAGACAAAAATGCACCAGTCTGCATTTCATAATGATATACTAATGACTATATTCTCTGTTTCATAATTAAATACTAATGAAAGCAGTCATATGCACATCTATCTAGAATTTTAAATTACAAAACAAGTACTGGATCAAGTCTGACATCTAAGAAATGGCCAGTTCTGACTGGAGCAATCAGAAATACAGAGTTGTTTTGGGTAGAATTACATTTAGAAACCTGCAGCTCTAAGATGCAACATATGTTCAGACGTGTTGAAGAATTTGCTTACTGAGCCTACTTTACACTCATTTGTTATTGCCATCTACATAGCAAAAGGTCAGTCAGATTAAGAGCTTTACTTTTGGACTAAATGGGGTTTATGCAGAAAGTGTAAATTCAGTTTTATAAAAAGGAAAATCATCTTTAAAGAATAGTTCAACTCCATTTTTTTTTTTTTTTGCAATCAGGAGTTATCATTAAAAATTACAATTCTGAAATTATAAAGTTAAATCCTAAGATTCAGTAAAAGAATGGCAGTGTTCAGGTAAATTGCCTACCTCAGGTAGGTCAATTTATATGATCATAAAAAATGCAACATAAAGAGAGCTTTACCACAATGGGGAAGACCATTATTGGCTCATTTGCATATCCATAAATTACATTCTTTTATCACGTGTATTAACAGCCCTTTGTGATGGTTGTGTCCTCTGAAAGTCCATGCATTGAGTTGGCACAGGTACCTCCACCACAGTCAACACACTATCATTCATTCATATGAAATATAAACAAAAACACACATTTATAGACATTCGCACATAAATACAGACATCCACTAAACATCATGCACCTGCAACACAAAATTGGAGTCATGAAGACTCTCAAACATTTACCCACACCCACACTCTGACACATGTATACACACACACCCATACACATTCATCTGACTCCATTCATACTCTTGCAGACACAAACATACTCCCCCCCCCCACACACACACACATTTGCACACACTCCACACCTATGTCAAGCTGAACATACCTGTACTGCAGCTTCTCCCATTGACTACAATGGATGACAGCTATCTTTTGGCCAAGTAAAATTGTTTAGCATATCATGATTATTTACTCATCCAAATTATTCTCTGAATCTTTTGGCATCATAAAGCAGTAGGTAGCTGCATGCATTTCCAGGGAAGTGCACAAGGCTAAATAGCATTAGCTGCTTCACCAGACTGCCTCACTACCATATGCAACAACCAGTGGAACTGTCTTCTGTGCTAATCAGTATTGTAGGAAAGTCTCTGAATTAAAAAAGGTTACCACAAATAGGTAGCCGCTCATGGTAACATTACCACTTGCTATAACCCTCTATGAATCTCAGGGAGAATGTTTACAGAAATGGTTACTAAAAAGTATGCCCATATGTTGGTTACACTTTGATATTCTTACGCCAGCCAAAAAGTCATATGCAACTTAGAGCATGAATCATTCCAAAAAACTAAGAAGAGGGGTTTCTGTGTGTGTGTGTGTGCGTATATATATATATATATATATATATATATATATATATATATATATATATATTATATATATATATGCTATTTACTTTTGTTTACTTAACATTAGCCCACTTTCAGCAGAGGCCCAGGGAGAAACACACCAGACATGTATTTGGAATGTGGGAAGAAACCCACACAAACACAGGGAGGGCATGCAGACTCCACACAGAAGGCACCCCAGCTGAGAATCAAACCAGAGAACCTCATGTTGTGCAGCGACAATATTAACCACTGCACAACCCCACACACACATATAGATAGACAGATAGATTATTTATATATATATATATATATATATATATATATATATATATAGAGAGAGAGAGGGAGATAGATATTTTCTAGATACCTTCTAGATACCACCAAAGCCAACATTACTGGTGAGAAATCTGTTTTCTCTAACTATATTCCTAAAATTTGGAATAAACTGCCAACCCCAATAACTTCTAACAGGTCTATCTCACAATTCAAAAAGCTCCTCAAGTCACACCTAGTGGACACCTGGCTTTGTTCTTGTTACTCCCCTCGTTAGGCCATCCTGATTTCCAAAACTATCTATTACCCTTTTTATCTTATATAACAACAAATAGTAACTTCATCTGTTAAGACTTTAACCCTTTTATCATTTCAATTGCATTTATATTAACTGCATCTGTATGATTGTGTATAATCCTCTTGATCATTTCAACTGCAATTGTAACATTATGATCAATAACAAGTCTTTTTCTTCCATGTAATGAAATGTAGGTCTTCAACTTTTTATACTTTTTTGCCATCAAAATGTTATCCTGTATGATTGTTAAACTACTGAATTGTTCTGTAACTGGTACTTTATGTATGCCAATATATGTTAACAATATCCTTGTATCTGGAACTTTTCTCCCCGGGCCTCCGCTGAAAAAGGACCTGTATCCAGTCGAACATTCCTGGTAAACAAATGTAAAATAAAATGTGTGTGTGTGTGTGTGTGTGTGTGTGTGTGTGTGTGTGTGTGTGTGTGTGTGTGTGTGTGTGTGTGTGTTTGTGTGTGATTTGACCTTAATCACCATACTGGGGGAGTCCTAGTGAAAGGATGAGCCTCTTATGGGAAACCTCAACCCTATTTGCCCATTGTCTCTCATTGGTCCAGAACCAGTTACACCAGCACATTATGCTGGTTGTGATTTCAAGTCCCAAGAATCAATTAATATTATTCTTTCATTTCTATCTTTCTAATAATTCCTAAGCAGAAAGCTTTCTCTGTATTTGCGTGTGTATGCTTGTAACTTAGTTAAAAAATGTTGACACTTAAAGATGATGTGCACTGTTTTTTTGTCATATAGTATAACATTTTCCTCTAAGCCAGGTTGTGGTTTCACACATGTGATTACTTTTTTGTCCAAGAACAAAGTTTTTTTTTTTTTTTTTCGTTAAGGTCTTCTTCCAAAAATAAAGTTTTAAAAATCCTGCCAAACATGTAAGCCTGGAAGAATGTTTGCATCATGTGTGATGATTTAACTGTGAGGGCTCACACAAACTAGAAGTTGTTTGCTTGAATGGTCAGAAGCCCCAGAGAGTGTGTGTGTGTGTGTGTGTGTGTGTGTGTGTGTGTGTGTGTGTGTGTGTGTGTGTGTGTGTGTGTGTGTGTACTTAATGGAGACCAGTTGGGGTGGAAGAGCAATGGTTCCCTACATGCCTCAGTATCAGCATATCTGTACAAATCCCCTGGATGCAGTATACCTGCATCCTTAAAACAGTAGGGTGTTAAGACTACTTAGTGCATAACATAAGGAAACTGTGAGGAGGGCAGAATAAGCTGTTTAAAAGAATACCTACAAATAGCTAACACTGGTTAAATAAGATAGAGTGTGTGTGTGTGTGTGTGTGTGTGTGTGTGTGTGTGTGTGTGTGTGTGTGTGTGTGTGTGTATGTATGTGTGCAGGTTTCTCTCTCTCTCACTCTCTCTCTCTCTGGGCAGGGGGTGCTACCATCATTGAAGCCAGTGACACTGATGTCAGAAGGTCTTGCATCAAGTGTGTAGGCATCAGTGGGACTACCATCAGGATACTGATATCATAGGAAATAAGCACTAGATTTAAACAAGTTAGGGTCTGATGTCTGTGGATCTCTGAGGAGAAAAGGTGCTCTATGGCCACCAGGAGACCACAGTTAATCTTAGAAATGGTGGAGAACACAGCATGCGTGACAGACATTGAAAGAAGGGTGGAGTCAGGTATCAGTGGTGCCCCTAAAAGTCAGGATGCTGTTGGAAGACAGAGAACAGTATCACGTCTCCTACAGTATGAAGGACTAACATTCAAGTCTGCATCTGAAACTGACAGTACAAAATTATTAATGCGGGCAAGCAAGATGGTAGGTCATTTGAACTACCTGCTTTTTCCATTATTCTTGGGACAGCAAAGGACATAAGTTTTTTAGCATTAATATCTGTCTGCTTTTCTATCTAGTCTTTTTTTTTATTCCTGTATATAATGTTTGGATAGCAACAGCAGGAAGAAACTGTTGCAGAAAAAAATGAAATCACAAGAATGGAAAAACTCCCTTATTGGACTCAACAAAAATTTGAGATGCCTTATCAAATCCTCTAAAGCCAGCTATGAAGGCAGAATTGCAGCTGACACTAAAAACAGCCACAAAGCCTTCTATAGCTATATCAAGAACCTCCAAGGCAATACCCAGATTTGCTCCAAGTTATTGCACAATGGTACCTCCTATACCAAGCCAACAGATATAGCCAACATAATGACAGAGAGATTCAGTGCCAGCTTTACCCCTCTCTCCCCCAAAAGGCCCTATTGCAATTCCAGAAGAAACCCTGGTACCCACCATTTCTGTGGCACAGGTAAAAGCTGCATTGTCCAAAGCCAAGAATACAGCATCCACAGGACCTGATAATATTGCTGGCTGCATCCTACATGAACTACAAAACGAACTGGCACCATACCTGTGTGGCCTGTTCAATCACAGTCTTACCTCAGGCTTTGTCTCTAATGAATGGTGCACTGCTACAGTCATCCATCTCCACAAAGAGGGAGCAACTACAGACCCTGGAAACTACTGCCCCATTAGCCTGATGAGTCTGGTATGCAAAGCTATGGAGCACATCATCATAGACTTGCTCAACAAAGACATAGGCAATCTCCAAACTGTTGACCCCACAAAGTTTGGCTTCATCAAAGGGAGATCCTGCCTACTGAACCTGGTTGACTTCTTCGAGGCAGTTACCAAGGCTGTGGATGAGGGTAAGGCAGTGCATACAGCCTACCTCGACCTGGCCAAGGCCTTTGATACCATTCCCCACTCGTGTATCCTTGATAAACTCACCAAACTAGGCATGAATCCTTATATCACTAGGTGGGTTACAAACTGGCTCACAAACAGGACCCACAGAGTGAAAGTTGCGGACTCCAAGTCAGACTGTCAACCAGTCATGAGAGGAGTCCCACAGGGCTCAGTCCTGGGCCCTCTCATGTTTGTCATCTACTTCTCAGTGGTCCAGGCCAACACTGTAGGACTCTGACTGACCAAGATCACTGATGACTGCAAGCTAGGAGTCATTATCAACTCCCCAAGTGATGCAGGCATCCTACAAAAGGGCCTCTCTAAGACCAGTAACTGGTGCTAGAACCATGGCCTGAAGCTTAGCACCAAAAAATGTGTTATCATTCCCTTTGGAAAAAACTCAGCTCCCATGTATTATGATGTTGATGGGAGCCCATTAAACACTGAAGGGGCCATAAGAGATCTGGGCACCCAGGTCGACAGCCACCTCACCTTCGACTACCATGTTGCCACTGTGGTCACAAAGTCCTTCTACATGGCACATCTTATAATCAAAGGGTTCACATCCAGAAAGAAAGGGGTCATCATCCCTCTCTACTCATCCCTCATTATACAATCATTGACTATAACACCCCGTTTGGCATGTACCTAACCAGACAACTTCAACAGCTGGAAAGGCCACAAAAGTACCTCACAAAAAGGATCCTAGGCCTTGAACACATGTCTTACATGGACAGACTCAAGAAACTTGAGCTGTTCTCAGCCTCTTATCAGCTAATCAGAGGTGATCTCTGCTTGATGTACAAAGCCATGTCTGACCCAGCCCTACTTGAAATGCCACACCTAAAGAAATCCCACCCCCTGTGCCACATGCTCCAGAGATGACAATCTCACTACCACAATCAATAGAACATG
This sequence comes from Protopterus annectens, assembly GCF_019279795.1. Taxonomy (NCBI): domain Eukaryota; kingdom Metazoa; phylum Chordata; order Ceratodontiformes; family Protopteridae; genus Protopterus; species Protopterus annectens. The sequence continues at coordinate 1,751,032,485 of NC_056731.1, read as the reverse complement.
CTGGAAGGACAGGTTCATCTCCCAAAGACTGCCCATACTCTGGAATATGCTTCCCATTCATGTCAAGCAGAGCATTTCACTGGTCCTTTTCAAGAGAAATCTCGATGAGTGGATGGGTAGCAGAAAGTTCACTCCAGGAATCACTCCAGTTGCCCTACTGATACAGGAACTGTGAACTAATATCAGGTGGCAAGGTTTCAGGGGAAATATTTTTGGGCTAGGCTGGTAAAGGCTTCAGGGCCATTAGCCTAGTACACACCTATGAATCTATGAAATTATGAAGGTAGCTTAACCAAGGAAGATCATTAAGAAGTAGTTTCCACTTTCAATTTGTAGAGCTTCTTGGACACAGGATAATTCTAATGGGCCTGTTGACAATGCCTCCTAATGCCATCACTAATTTTCCTGCAGACAGTCTACCTTTTTAGTATCATGTTGAGGACCTAAACTGAGAAAACATCTGAGGTGCTTGCAGGGGACATCTGTTTTTCACAGAGCCATTTTGTGCATGAAGAAGTACTGGCAATGAAATGCCTGAAAATCACTGAAAGAAAAAAGGAAAATTAATGTCAATTTATTTATTTATTTATTTAGTTACTGACACTTGATTATTGGAAAAGTCTAACTAGGCATGTTTCCATTTTCAGAGGAGGCCAGGGGAGAAAAGCACCAAAGAATTACAAAAACATTTTAAGAAAAATAATTTTACAATCTTCAAAAAAAAAAAATACAGTTTAACAATTACACCAAATTAGACATAATGTGAAAACATTGGTTTAGAACAGATACAACTTATATGACAATGATTTAATATTTGGAAAAAAATTAGTCAATTTGGAGAAATTAAGGGTAAGTAACTACAATACAAACAGAAATTGTGGTATGAAGTGGGGAAAAACATGTTTATGCTATTTAGTGCTGGACAAGAAGACTGAAGATGGCTAATTCTATAGGTGATGAAAATCTGTGTATATGTTAGTTGATGGGGTAGTTTTAACCAATTTAGGCTTTTTAGTACTATAAAGTGGTAGATTCTGAAAGAGGTATTTGCTGCAAATGTAGCCACTTTATTAATTAGGTGCTTCCTGAGCACCATAAAGTAGTGAGGGGAGGAGGTAAGTAGTGACAAGTGTAGTTTTAGTTGTGTTGGTGAGAATGTTTTTGGCTCTGAAAACCATCCCTAGTTTTTGGCAAGTTTTTCTGATGCAATTTTGAATATGCAGGTTGAATTTAAGATCATTATCCACTATCACCCCTACTAATTTGCCTTTAGAAGTGATTTCAATAACTTTGAATTTTGCTTTTTGATGAGGTGGTATTTGGGGAAAAAAGTAGCAGTCTGTGTTTTGAGGAGTTGGACATGAGTTGTGGGTTAAAAAGCCATGTTTCAGTGGCTGTTAAAGCTTCCTGAGTAATTTCTTTGAAGATGTGCCAGCTTGCCTAATGTGCATATGAGTGTGGGGTCATCTGTGCATTGTGTTAGGGATGCCTGTTGTGTGGATGTGTGAAAGATGTTTGTGAAAATGTTAAAGAGGAGGGGACCAATGACAGAGCCTTATGGTACACTGGTGGTGACTAGGAGGTATGGCGAGAGGGTGGAGTGCCATTTTACTGACTGATACCTATTGGACAAGTAGCTTTTGAACCACAGATGTAAGCAATATGAAATTAGTAACAGCTGGCAAAAAAATGATCAAGAGTTTGAAAATATCTCAACAATTCAAGAATTTTACCAAACAAACAAAAAGAGCCCTGGGGTCATGATAAAGTCAAGCTGCATTGTTTTAAACACAGCTAGAAAGAACTGAAAACTTCCACAAGAGTATTGTTACCAATAATAAATTATTTTTATTGTTTGTTGACTGTGTTACTCCCACTAGACTTACTAAATGGTCTCTTTTTCCCTTACATCCAAGGTTTTCTAACTGTCTTAAGGATGATCTTAAGATGTGATTAGACTTCAATGCCCTGGATAATTGTCACCCTATTCTGAATCTCCCATTCAGCGCTAATATTCTAGAGAAGATTATTTATGAACAGCTGGATTTTTCTCTTAATGGAAATAACATCTATAATACATTCCAGTCTGGCTTTTACTTAAGATACAGAGCTGAGATTGCCCTTACCAGGTTCCTTACTTGAACTCCTATTAATGTTGTTATTTAGTGCTTGTCCTTCTTAGTTTTTCACAAGCATTTGACTGTGCAGACCAGAGGATCCTTCTGGATTGTGGTATTACTGAGGTCTTTTACTCGTGGTCCTGGCCTGTTCTGCTTCCCATAGAGCATACTTTCTAGTGTCTTTTCTTCAAAATATCCCCTTCACTTGTGGTAGCATTCTGTAGCATTGCAGAGGTTAGTTTGGGGGCATATGTTGTTCTATGTACATGTCTTTACTGGGTGATATTATTCTGGGGAGAGGCCTGCACTATCACAGTTATGCTGAGGACATGAAGCTCAAACTCTTCTTGGACTTATGAGAAGGTGACCAAAGTTAAACATATTTTGGAACACATCTAAAATTGGATGATCTGTAATCAGATAAAGCTCAAAAATTCCAAAATATCACTTTTTGAGATTTCTGTGCTCCAGTTCTATGTCCCAACATGAACTCTAGATCTAGTATTCTAGAATTTGTGTCACAGATTACAACTGTCCACTTTACATAGGTGCCATTCACTTTGTCAAATTTGCAGTTTTTGACTGAGTAAATTACTTTGAAATGCAGTCAGGTGTTCCATTCATAGAATGTTGTAAATATTGGGAGTAAGAAGATCCAATGTATGTGTGACACCCCTGCACTGACCCAGTAATCAAGAAGCCTCAATCCTCACCACAGCACCAGTGTGAGATGTGCACATTGGGAGGATACACACACACAATAAAGTACAATTTCCTTTAAGAGCACACAGAGATCACAGTCAGTCTGGGGCTGGTTTCTCCTCTCTCTCTCTCTCTCTCTCTCTCTCCAGATCCCCAATAGTACTCCCCACTGGCACAGCTCTAGGGTTCAGATCTCAGATGACTGGTCACGCCAAAACCTCCAGCACCCTCTCTGTCCAACCAGTGCTTCATGTACCTGCCCAAGTAGCTGACACACACACACACACACACACACACACACACACACACACACACACACACACACACACACACACACACACACTATGAGATGGGATTTATATACAAACACACAGACACTCCTGGGGAAGGCTGGCATAGGTTCATTAGCTATGCCCCCTTCTGCCCAGACTATATGGTAGTACCAGCTGCCTCCAAACCACTACCTATCAGCTACTATATGGCCCTTACAAAGTGTGACCAATTCTACTCTGTAATGTTATCCAAATGGTAAGTGTGACCAAGACTTTAAGACTATTGGAGTGGCCTATCCAGTGTCACCAAATACATATGCAAGTACCCTAAGACCTTAAATGTCTCTAAATAAACCAGCCACAATTAAAAGGTTTTAATATATTTAATAATAAATAATAAAAGAACAAAACAATACTCTATCTCAATACAGTGACAACAGAGTTTAGAATCACAGAGAACATTTTAAAACAACATTGCAGGACAGTCTCACATAAATAAAGAAAACATCTAAACTAATCTTACTATCTCTAAGAGAAATCACTGTAACCTAAGTCTTACTTACTGAGCAAGGCAAATGTAGTGCTGGTAACAAGGATGTTTCTAGGTCCAAAGGCAAATACAAAATACACAGACTCATTCTCTGAGATAGTTCTTAAATTACTATCAAACATTACTGCTGGGTTATCTCAGATTACATAATTCTTTTCACCTCTACCTTCAGTTTCCAGGCTAACAGTAACTTAAAAATTTAGCACCTCTGTGTCAAAAATACTTCTCACAGAAGTTTGCCTAGAACTGGAAACCATAAAACAGTTAAACACTTTTACATTTGAAACCTGTAATTATTTCTGTTTCCAGAAAATAGAAAGAATCCTCTAACTGTAGACATCCTATCTCTTTCAGTGAAACTGGGCGGTAAACACAAATGTAAACAGTTTCACTTATTTTGTTGAGGGTTTGCAAGTTAAGACTGTATGTTTCAGCTTCTACCATCAAAACATACATTTGCATTGGCATACAGTTTATATACATTTCTGTTCTCTTCCAGTAGGGTACACTGTGGTTATATTCTTGAAGCTCAGTACAGAATAGACAGTTCAACACACACTTCTGCACCAGTAGTTTAATACACACATAACATATAGTTATCTTACATTTGTAAGACAAGCATACAAATCATGTTACTATTCACAAATGACATAGAATTATTTAAAAAATTCCAGCTAGCTGGGCTGGCAGCCCCTTCATAGTATGTAAGTGTGAGTTTGGGATACTAATGCCAAAAACTTCAGATATATGGAAAGTTTTGGCATTAGGGGGTGGGAATGATTGAGTGTTTACAGGTTAGGGTTAGAGTAAAGACTAAGTAAGGGGATAGATTTAGTGTTGTGCATTTATTCTGATGTATGTGGTGTGTGCCCGAGTATCTTGTATGGTGATAATGTTGCAGAAAAGCCTTTCCTGTGTTAAGGTGCAGGGTACAGGTTAGCATGTATTAGTAGGATGGTGCATGGGGGCTTTCACTACGTATCAGGCTGTTTTTATTGAATCTATTGCTTTACCAGAGGTACCCAAAGGATGTCTGTGGTATATGCACTACATCTCATCACTTACTTCAGCTATAATTCTCAGGTTTGCTAGATAATACAAAGCTGCTACTCATTTTAGATTTCCATCTTCTGATCATCCACCCTGTGATTTTGATTCTGGCTTGCTTTCCTGAAGGACATATTTCCTAGACTGAGCAAGGTATCTGCCCTTCCTGAAGGACATATTTCCTAGACTGAGCAAGGTATCTGCCCTTTCTGTGCTTTCGTCTAAGCATAGCAGCCTACGTAGAACAACAATGTGGTCTATTACTGCATAGGTTTTTACTAGGCTTACAGTGCAAAGGAGATCATCAAGATGCTCTGCCAGTTCACTCAGTACTGGTGGGAGGCTAACACTGCCCCCCCATTAAATAGATTTTCTACACATTATCCCCTGACAAACATTTGTGAACACCCATCCAGCCACCCAGACTGGTTTTAAAGGTTGCTAGGAAAAGTATTCTGCTTGATAGGTAAGGACAGCCAGTTCTAAAAATGGGGTATGTGTTGCATTAGATATCTGTCACATCATTTGGTGGTGTTGTTGTGGCAGTACAGGTTTAGGTCCCTAAAGCAGACATTTGTTTTACCATTGTTCTATTTAGATGAAGCAGCTCAAAGAATGGTCAGTCATTCATAGCATGGAAGGTTAAGCTGAGTTCACTCCTCAGGGATCGTATGAAACTAGAGTAGCTAAGAGTACTGAGACCAGAGATCATTTTGGTAAGGAATGTCTTACTATGTATAAGTCCTTTTGTAGCTCAGAGCATGGGTAAGAAGTGGAACTATCTTGTTTGTATTTTTCCATTTATAACTCTATACATGTTTCCCTTACACTGTTGAAAGTGTCATATTCCCCATGGGCATTTATTTAAAATGTAAATGACTTTCTAAGATCAGACATATCTGAAGCTGCTTCGAGGAAAGTTGTCATGAGGTACAAGGCATTGCCTCCTCTCCTATCATAACAGGCACTGAGATCTCAAGGAATATTTTTTTTGTAGATAAAACAGTTGACACCAATGTTTTTCATGATATTTAGCCATATCTGTTTTTTAAATTTTTATTGTTCCCTTTTGTTATATAGTTTGTATTTAGTACACATTAAATGTCCCTGGAGCCTCTGCAAATAGTGGAAATAAACTGGTGTATATTTCATTAAACAATAATTGTGTAAGCAGGAAGTCATTATTCAAATAGCATTTAATGGAAAAATCTAATATGTAATGATTGTGAATTACTTTTTTCACTCTAGAAGACTGTTATGGCATTAGGGAATTTTAATATGCATTAAATAAAAAATATATATTACATTTTAGAACTACTAGGTTCAGGCAAAGGGAATTAAGAATTAACTAATTGACAAAACTTCCAAGATGGCTACACACTGATCACCAGCTTAAATTCAGCTTTCCCAGAGAAAAAAAGAGAAACTGAGAAGAAGGATTGCCATTGTACCTTACTGGGATAATATTTAGTTACTCGCTTGTTAATACACTGCCTGGATGCCAGCAAAGAGTTTGGAAAACCTGAAAGAAAAACAATTAAAAAAAGTGAACAGAAAATGCCGGCAGGGAAGGATTCTGCAGCTGTTCAGCAAAAAGCTGTTCAAGCTTAAGTTTTGGTTCAAGAGATGGAAACCAGTAATTTAGAGGAAATAAAAAAATGTTCTTGGCAGTGATTAAAACAAATGAAACATTGAAGGAATACATCAAATCAAGCAACAAAAGACAAGAAATAATATAAGAAACAAACTAGCTGTTCAAATGAACTGATAAAACTGCAAAAATCAGAGGTTGAAATGAAGAAAGGTCTAGATGAGTACATGCCTTCTCAAGAGCTGTTTCAAAATATAGTAGAGTTAGAAGAAAGTGCATACAGAGAAAATCTGAGATTTTCTTCTATACCAGAGAATCTAGACGGAAAAGACTTCAATAGTTTTATTTTTTCAAGAAAACGTTTTATTAACTTGGTATAACAGAAAAGAAAAGAAACACAAAAATTAAGATAAAAACAAGCTACTATTTACAAACGTCCATAACAAAACAACTAAATGTCAAGTAATTAAATTGACAATAGTCAATATTTCTCAAAAAGATTTTTAAGTTTTTAGCCAAGATTTTAAGAAGGTGTAATATTTGATGTTCTAGTCTTGCCAGTTAAAAGTTCATTTTTACAAACAATTTTTGCTATATTACTAAACTCAATGAAAGAAAAAGTAGATTTATTCTTCCAATTTTTTGTAATTACTTTTCTAACTATGGCTAATACAGACCAAAGAAGAGGTACTTGTATTCTTGGGATAATATCAGGAATTGGAGCATTAAATAAAATTAAGGGTTTAGAAATGTTACATCTATCTGACCATAATACTTGAATAAAATTATTAAAATCATTCCAAAAAGAAGATACATTTCAACATCATATGAATCCAATCTGCATTTACAACTGAATCACATCTCCAACATTTAACTGTAGTTAAATTATACATTATAGCAATTGTATACAGTGTGATAAAAGCTTTATGTAGGTATTTCCATGTGAAAATCTTCCAATATAATTAAGATGCAGTCCTTCCTGCAGAGTGCAAAAACAACTTTTTTATTTTCTTCTGAAAAAATCATTGTTGAATTGTGAAGAATAATTCCAAAATGAATTAATAGGATACAAAATACAAGATCCAAGAATTCTATACATTTTAGATAAATATGATATATTAATTACTGAATTATTAATAATAATTTAAAATTCTAGAATCTTAGGAAATGATAGTATTAACATCTTGTATAATATCCAATTTACAAATTATAAATTGTCTACAAATTTGTAAAATTAACCAATTATTTAAATATAAACTTTTCCTAGAAGATGTTCTGAAGCGTAAGATTTATAACATTTAAAATTTGATGCGAAAAATTAAGCTGAAACTCTTCAAGTCTAGCATTTTATTATAAAATTATTTGTTTCTAAACATTCATTGGCATAGTTAATTGGGAACAGAGAAAAGATAAAATTATTAATAACAGTATTGGAATGAATACATTTCTTGAAATAAAGAATAATATGATTACTATAAGGTATCAGATGAGGGTTGCTAGTGATATTCAAATGGTAATCTTTTAACCACCAATAAAACTTAGTTGATATAATTTGAGTATGAAATGAGGTAACACAATTACTATTAACTTCCATTTCAATTGATATGATGAATTAAGCCATAATGCTATTATTTTAATGATGTTTCAGGTAACATATAATTCAATATCTGGAAAGCCTATACCCCCATCTTCCCAACTTTTTTTATGCCGCTCAAACAAGAATCTTGATTTATTTGGGTACCAGAGAAATTTAAGGTGAATATTTTTTATTTTTTTTTTAAGAAATGTTTTAGGAGGACATAAGATCAATGTTTGAATAAAAAATAAAGCTGTGGGGAAAATTACCATTTTAATTAGTGCTACATGGTCTTCCATAGTAAAAAAGAATGTATTCCAATTAAAGATGACTTGTGTGATCCTTTCAAGAATAAGCTTAAAAAGGACTAGTACTACATCTTTACAATTTAATGTTACTGTTATACAAAGATACTTAATTTGTATATTATCCCACTTAAAATTTCTGTTTCTTATTTGACTTATTCATTTTTTTATTAATTAACATAATGTTAGTTTTATGATGATTAAAACTTAAATTAGAAACTTTTTTTTAAATACTTCATAGCATCAACAATATGGATTAAAGAAGTGTCAATGTTACCAATTGTAAGCAAAATGTCATCAGCAAATAGCTGTATTTTTGAAGTAAAATTATCAAATAATGAAAAATCAACAATATTATCATTTACCCTAATATAATTTTCAAAAAGCTCTATAGCCAAAGCAAGTAATAATTGTATCAAAGGACAACTTTGTTTAGTACCTTGTAAAATGTTAAGAGCTAGAAATATAAGATCCTATCGACAAAGAAGTATAAGTTATTATAAAGTGGAGTAATTAATTTTATGAAGTCTAGTGAAAAGTTATATTCTTTAAGCACTTTATACAAACATGACCAATTCACTGAATCAAACACTTTTTCAAAATCGAAACTTTTAACAAATAGTTATTTTCTATTACTATTAGCTAAAACAATTAATGTGATAAGTCTAATTATATTGTCTTGAACTTGTCTGCTTTAGATAAATACTGTTTGATCATCATTAAATATATTAGGTAAAATTACATTTATCCTTCCCGGCAAAATAGACATAAAAATGTTATAGCCCACATTTAGAAGAGAAATAGGTCAATTTATTTATTTTATTTATTTTACATTTGTTAACCGGGAAAGTCCAACTAGATATAGGTCCATTTTCAGCAGAGGCCCGGGGAGAAAAGCTCCAGACATACTTACATAGATGCAGACAGTAAAATATTACAAAATGGACATTTGTACAAGAACAGATACATGCATATTCCAGACTTTCTGGAATACATACAGGAAATCTTTAGAAATTATTAACTTTTAATGGAGAACACATACATTTTTAGTAGTATATGGTTGTGAAAGTTATCATCCTTTCTGTAGTATATTCCAGTAGGTAAGAGACATGTAATCAATCTTCTAAATCAGTTACTGTATCAGAATAATAACAATGAAAGTTTATACATGTAGCAAGGTTTTCATTTATAGAGAATAGGAATAACACAATGATGTTTTTTATCTTGCTTTAATATTGATGATATGAGAGGGAATCTCCAGGATGGAGGAGCACTAAATGCAGATTGGATTTCCATGAAAGTTTTTAATAATATATTAACTACATTATCAGGTATTAGTTTATATAATTCCAGTATAATTCCATCCATACCAGGTGCTTTGCTGTATTTCAATTTTCTAATTTTTTTATTTATTTTTTTTTTTATTTTACATTTGTTAACCGGGAGAGTCTGACTGGATACATGTCCATTTTCAGCGGAGACCCGGGGAAAAATTTAATCTGATATTAAATTTCCTTTAATGAAAATGGTCTATCAATTCTTCTGATTTGCTCTTTGGATAATTTACATTGTATATTATCTTTTGAGAAGGCGTCTACTAAATTGTCATTTATTAAATTATTATTATTACTATTTATCTGTTCATAATGTTTTCTAAAACATTCTAAGATATCATTTAAATTAGTTACACTTTGCCCCTACTTCCAGACTGACAAATGATTTCTTTAATATGATTCAGTTTACTCATTCGCTTCACCATGATGGCTAATTTATGTAAATTCCTAGGATTAGATGAATATGATTGAAGCTTTATTTTTCCAAGTTAATGGTTACCTTGCGATTTAGTATTTCAATATATTTTGACTTCAATATAGTTAATTCTATGAGAGAAGAAATATCATTAGGTTTCAAAGACAACTTTAACTTATCTATTTTAGTCTGCAGAATACACAGATCATTATATCATTCCTTTCTTTTTGTGTATGTACCAATTTGTGACTCTAAATTTAGGTACGGTTTTAATGAATCCCATAAAATAACATTGGAAACTTCACTGTTATCATTAATTTCTAAACATTTATGAATCTCATTCAAAAATCATTCCTTAAAAAGTTTTAAACCTTTTATTTTAACAATATATGCAGGAAGTCTATTAAGGGCTGCAGTGGTGCAGCGGTTAGCGTTGTCGCCTCACAGCAAGAGGTTCTCCCATTCGATTCTTGACTGGAACACCTTCTGTGTGGAGTCTGTATGTCCTCCCCATGGTCAAGTGACATCTAAACACATGCAGGTAGGTGCATGAGTGTGTGGGTGCGCCTTCTTTGAAGGTTGGGTGTCGGGCTGGCAACTTGGCACTGTAAAAATTGACTGCCAATCATTAGCAGACTGGAGTTCCGCTGTGGTGACTCCTAACTGGGAAAAGCCGAAAGACTATGCAGGAAATCTATTACAGTGTGTTGACTTGTTTGATTTTAATATAAGATTAAAATATATTGCATTATGATCAGATAAAGGGCAAGATATTATTTTTACATTACTGCCATTTAAAAACAAACCACCAGAAACAAAAACTTTGTCAATATTGGTCTGTGTTCCATATCTATAGAAATAATGAGTAAAATTAAAGGAATTAGACAATCTGAAGTCATAAATGTCTCTAGAATTCATTGAATTAATAAAAAATAATAGATGTTAAGCTGATGATAAAATTCTATGTTTCTTACTAGATGTAAAGTCTTTCTCTGAGAAAATATAATCACCAGCCAAAGCCACCTCTTGTCTCATATATGAGATTATCATTTCTAAATGTGTTTGCAACTTTAGCTCCAATTCCTGGAATGCAATAAGAATTGACAAAATTATAAATTCTGTTATTAATTTCTACTATCGCCAAGATAACATTCCTTTTTTATCGAAATAGGTATCGATTACTCAGGCACAACTGATGAAGTTATCCATAAAATAAGTATACCTCTTCTTTTATATCCAAACTGAGAACAAGCTAAGACTCAATATTCCTTTGAAATGAATCTGTTCGTATCTTTATCTAATAAAATAGTTTATTGTAGAATAACTATGTGAGTCTTATGATGTCTTATATTTAAATAAATTACTCCTCTTTAAAGGATTATTTAAACCACTGGCATTTAAAGGCAAACATTTGTAAAACAACATTTATATTAGAAGTTATAACAATATTAAGAGATGAGAAACTGATTGATTGTGCATAATTAAGACAAAAATTTAGGACATCTTGTTATGGACAAAATCACAAAAACAGCTATCAAACACTACACTATATTAAAACTAAATCCCTCTAGCATGGAATGAAATGTTCCTAGTTTGATGAAACAATCATACAAACTACTCCCCAACATCACCATATGATTAGGGGAATATTAACCAAATGCAACTGCTTCTCAAAACAAATGACTTCACAATCATGTAATGAAAGCTACAATGAGTACTCATATAACATTACATTAAGTATTATAAAATATATTTTAAAAATATATTTTAAAAGATATATATTTTAAATGAATATCTAATCAAAGCTATAAAAGTATTATACATTCGAAAAACTCATTAATATTAAGCAAAAAACTTTAAACTTTTATATCAATGAGTTAATACAACTGAATTAAAGTAATAGAAAATGTTAAAACTTAAAGTTAGTAATTATAATTGTTATTTATATAAATAAGAATATGAGATAAGCCTCTCTATAGCAATATAGTTCTTATCTTTGCACATTATAGTATAGAATTATAATAAACCTTTAGTTTAAGCTTAAATGCAAATTAGCTACCTAAGCAAGATTAATCAAACTTCTCATAAGTAATTAGTATTTATATAACTTTTGTCAAAATATTCCTTTAGAGAAAACAAAGAAATACGTTAAGCAGATTAATTGAACCAAATACTCAGAAGGGTACAAAAATGAGATAAATGTATACACCTAAAATTATGAAAACTCTTCCTAAACATATCAATAAAAGCTCAAAATCTGAGATAAATATATGTATAAGGTAAATAAAGCTACATTACACTATAATATTAAACTTCATTTATTTACATAATATAAACCTGCCAACACATTTAAAAAAATTAGCTAACATAACATTTCAAGTATTAACTTCATCACCACAGTTACTTACATAGTATCCTAAAAGTAACACAAGAACATCTACAAAAAGTTGTATTAAAATAAAACTGAATGAAAGAACTTCCAGATAAAAAACAATGTGTACGGATTCAGCAATAAACATCAACAATGTTGTGTATCAGCTTTGTATTACTCTATAAATTCTTACAGTGCACTGATAAGCTGTTCCTATAGTCTTCAGACACATTTAGACCAAGATCATTTCAGAACATTAAATTGATGATCATAACTCTTCTGTATTAAAGTGTCACCCACCACCATGTTGTGAGATTACATATGCTGTCAAAACAAAGTTGGGGCAGAAGTTCCAATGATGTCTAGAGCTGAGGCACTCATGGAGGTGGATGAACACGGACTGCACATACTATGAGACACCTTGATTTCAACAACTTACATGGCTTGCATCTTCAACAATAATTTGATCACCAGGAAAATAATTACAATATTACTTGCAAGCCATAACATTGGTTTCTGGTTAATCTGGAAATTCATTGATGTGACATGGATGGAAGAGAGAACAGAATATAATGCTATAGTGGGCAGACCTGGGACACTACATGTGGATGTTATAGCAGTGGGGGTAATTCTGAGTCTCCATATGTGAATAATACTATAGCAGGGAGGGAGTATGCTGCACAGTCCTCTTGTTGCATGTGTTATTCCTGCAGTAGCTGTGTTCTATAGTATCACACTACAATTTGTCTCTGAATAAGAAACACATATTTTGCATATAAAATTACCTACTGTTAGAAAAACACTGCAAGAGATGTAGCATTACATGTATAACAAGGAATGTGACCTCTAAACCATCATGCCTAACATAAAAACCAAAAAGGGATAAAAATGATTCAAATGCTGATAAAATTGCTGTATTGTAGCTGTGGGTCTTTTCCAAAAGCTTTTATTATTATTAACCTGACAATATCCCTGGCTGTGTTTTACATGAACTACAGAGTGAACTGGCACCACACCTGTTTGCCCTGTTTAATCACAGCCTCACCTCAGACTTTGTCCCTACCGAATGGCACACTGCTACAGTCCTCTCTCTCCACAAAGGAGGAGCAACTACAGACCCTGGGAACAATCAGCCCATTAGCCTGACAAGTCTGATATGCAAAGCTATGGAACACATCATCATGGACCTAATAAACAAGGATATAGGGAATCTCCAAACTCTGGTTCCCACACAGTTTGGTTTTGTGAAGGGTAGATCATGCCTGCTCAACGTGAATGAATTATTTGAGTCAGTCACCAGAGCTGCGGATGAAGGCAAGGTGGTTCACACAGCCTACTTTGTTCTGGCCAAAGCCTTTCATACCATTCCACCCTCAGGAATCACAGAAAAACTAGGCTTCAAAAAAAAAAAAAAAAAAAAGCTAGGCGTCAACCCCTATATCACTAGGCGGGTTGCAAACTGTCTCACAGATAGAACCCACAATGTGAAAGTAGCTGACTCCAAGTCAGACTGCCAACCTGTCATGAGTGAAGTCCCACAGGGTGCGGTCCTGGGTCCTCTTCTGTTTGGTATCTACTTCTCTGAAGTCCAGGCCAACATGAAGGGACTCTGGCTGACAAAGTTCACAGATGATTGCAAGTTGGGAGCTATTATTAACTCCCCAAGTGATGTTGACATCCTACAGCAGGGCCTCACTGAGACCAATGTCTGGTGTCAGAACCATGGCCTTAAGCTCAATGCCAAAAAATGTGTCGTCATCCCCTTTGGGAAAAAGCTGATTTCCATGAATTACCACATTGATGGTAGTCCACTGAACACAGAAAGAGTTATAAGAGATCTGGGAACACAGGTTGACAGCAACCTCTCCTTTGACCACTACATTGCCACTGTGGTCAGAAAGTCCTTCTATGTGGCACATCTCATTACTAAGGGTTTTGCATCCAGGAAGAAATAGGTCATTGTCTCCCTCTACTCTTCCCTCATTAAGCCAATCATCGAGTACAATGTTCCATTTGGCATGTACCTCACTAGACACCTGCAACAACTAGAGAGGCCGCAAAAGTACCTCACAAAGAGGATCCTAGGCCTTAAACACTTGCCTTATATGGACAGACTCAAAAAACACCAACTATTCTCTCTCTCATATAGCCTATTTTGAGGCGATCTCTGCTTGACTTACAAATCCATGTCTGACCCAGCTCTGTTAGAAATGCTACAGCTAGAGAAATCCCAATCCCTCTGCACCACATGCTCCAGAGACCTCAACCTCATTACTACAGAACAAGCTGGAGGGACAGGTTCATAACCAAGAGACTGCCCATGCTATGGAATAGACTTCCCATACATGTCAAACAGAGCACCTCACTGGCCTTCTTCAAGAGAAATCTTGATGAGTGGATGGGAAATAGAAAATTCACCCCGGGGATCACTCCAGTGGCTCTACTCCACAGAAGCACTGGGAACTAAGGTCGGGTGGCATGATGCCAGGATAATCCTATGGGCTAGGCTTGTAAAGGCTCCAGGGCCATTAGCCTAGTACACACCTATGAACCTATTACAATTTGGTTACCAGATAAGTTTCACTGAAACTATGGTCCTATATGACTTTTCCATTAGGAACCTAAGGTAGAAATACAGACTACAGGGGGGATTTCTGCTGAAGATCTATGTGCCATGAGAAGTCCTATCCTGTTGGCTTGATTCATTAAAACTTATATTTGACAAAAATGTGGAATGCAGATGAACACTGTAAAGGGTCATATCCCTCTAGTCTGAGATAGAGATACCTCCAGGATGACTGTAACAAGAAGTAGACATTTTGAAAGTGAAGTGCCTGTGAGGATTCCTCCCACTTCCATGAAAATGCTACTTTGTAAAGAAAATAAATTTATTCAGCTCCTTTTGAGAAAATTATTTTTTAACTGCATGTCCTAGAGCCTTTTTGCTTCTGTCTAGATCACTCTTTACAGGCTCAAAAGCATACCCACCACTACAAATATAATCACAGTTCTCCCAGTAGTCTTTTTATCTGAGATTATACACATATTCTAAATTAACTGCGGTGGTGGTGCTGCGGTAGCGTTGTCGCCTCACAGCAAGACATTGTGCAGTTTGATTCTCAGCTAGAGCGTCTTCTGTGTGGAGACGTGTGAATGGACGTACTTTCGTTGAAGGTTGTACGTCAGGGCTGGCAAACTTGGCACGTAAAAAATCTACTGCCAATCATTAGTGGACCGGAGTTCCACTGTGGCGACCCCTAGCCGGGAAAAAGCCGAAGGACACAAACACACATATTCTAAATTAGACCTAAAACAAATCCGCTTCACTAATGGTAAACATTCTATTCGTAGTTACTAAACTGAAATTACCACATGAAGATTTAAACATCCCAGATTTAGAGACTGCAATGCAATGATGTACACATAACACAGAAATCACAGTGCATAATATGTATCACTATCAACATAAAACCCACTATGAATTTGCAAAATATCATACATCAAAAGTAAGTGTAATAAAATACGTATAAGGGTTATATGGTTACAATGTAGGGTACCAGCACACCTGTCAGAAGTTCTATAGCTCTACAAAAAAATGATTTCTGCATCTATAAAACAAGACTTGGTTTTAGGAAAGCTCAAATAAGCAACCAGACTGGTATTCTACAGTAGGATTTATTAACTGAAAGGACATATTAAGACCTACATTAGTAAAGATGCAATCAAAGCATCAGAAAGAGTTGATCCTGACAAAACAGTGGCAGAAGGGAAAATTATTAAAAATTAGAGATAGCAGGGTGTTTATGGAAAATCATTATTCACTGACTCCGTCAGAAGAGAAGCAAATTTATCCCTGTAATCAGGGAATGTCAAAGAGGTAGGTGCGAAATTCAAGCTGCTGTATTTAGCTGTCTTTAGAGTATTTTTTCCTGGAGGATCAAAGACATTTTTTATGCAAAACAGGTTAAGAAATAAATAGAGTGTACCCAATAAAAACGGACCTAGCCAAGCAGAAGGGGACTCTGCTTATCATTCTTCTGACAAGAAAGCTGAGAGAGAGATTCTGCCAGTACATTTTCCAATGTTCCAAAGGAAAATGCATTAGAGACAAAAAAAAAAAAGAAAAAAAATGACTAGAAGAATCAGGAGTACCTTGAATTTGATCCAGAGTCAAGTGTTGGGAGATGGAGATGATTAGGAAGACCAGCTGTTGATTAAATGTGGGATTATAAAATATCAATCACATTTGTGCAATATGGCTTTGCAAAAAAAAGTGGTTGATAAAAGACATGGGTTGGGGGTTGGTGAAATGGATAAGATGTTCACCTCACAGACAACAGGTAAAAGGTTTGATTCTCACTAAGGGAAATTGGCTATACCTAAAATGGCCCAAAAAGGCAGCTAGCCTATAACTTACCTATGAAACTATGACTGGACGTTTGTTGACTTTGTTAAACTTGTGTGTGGACTGTGAAGCATATACCTCATGTTACATCTTAAATGTTTAGAAGGACAGTAAAGGGAACAAAGAAGTAAGTGAAATGATTTTTATTAGAATTTCTAGAAAATATTTCATGATATAAACATCATGTAATATTGGGTAGTGTACAGTCAGGGATATTTTAAATGTGTGTGAGCGACTCTTTTCAGTGACTGTTGTAGTGCCTTTTCAATTGTAAGAAACACAAGTATTACAGTATAACAAGAGAAGAACAGCTCAACAGAAGCAAGTTTAGCTTAACATAATACTGTGTCCTTAGGCTGCTAGGGTGGGGTTGGGGTGTAAAAAAAAGTGTGCCAATTATATGATATGTAGAACTAAGGTGATATTTTCCCTTTTTAAATTAATGTCCTTGGCTTATGCTACAAACAATTTTTTCTCATAAGCAATAGGCTTAAGACAAAATGATGAAAGACAATAAAATGCTAAGCTTCTTACATCTGCAAAGATATTAGCTTGTTGTTTTTTCTATTAGCAAGTGTTTTCAGTGACAGGCAAAAAGTCAGCAGCTAAAAATAGTCAGCCAAGAGAATTCTGTGCAGTTTGATTGGAGTGAAATTTACATCAGATTAAGCAATTAAAGGGTGGAATGGCACCACAGAGACATTATCCAAAGACATCATTTAAGAAAAAAAGTATTATTTTCTTAAATAATGTCATTGTATAACAGCAATAACCAACTCCATGGTGTGGTATATTGAAGATTTATCCATGGTTGGTTTTATTTAATCACTCGGGCTTCACCCTCATGATTAAACCACACCAACCATGGGTAAATCTTCAATATACCACACAGACATCGTTGGTTATTGCTTAATTGGTAGATGGGCTCCAACAGTGATAGAAGAGGGGAAAAGACAATAATGGCAGACTTATGGTAAAAACAAAACAGCATGCAAAACATAGGTAATAAAAAACTTCAAAAGCTTAATAAAACCAACAAAGTGGTGTATATAAGAAGGCCCATAGAAAACACAAGGTTTAAAACCCAAAAGACAATTTTAATAAAAAATGATCAAGCACTTTCATTATCAGACTTCTTCAGAACCTTTCAAAATACACTTCACATTCATTTACATAATAAATTAAGACAATCATGTGATTACCTTAACAATAACAGATTCTCCATCTCAAATAAATATTACATTTCATAAATACATAGCTTTTTTCCTTAATATTGACATTATGGAAGTGTGGCCATTAACACCTGGCACTATCTTGGTGTTTAACCTTAATTGCCATCTTAGTTCACACTCTTCCACTCTGTTTTCCCAGTGCCCTCACTTAACATCTTTGTTGACTTTTTCGAAAATAGCAAAAGCAAATATGCTGCCCTGACAGGAAATTTTCACATGCTTATAAAGAGCATTGTTTTTGTCACAATTCCTTATAGCATACAGATGTTCTACTATACGCTTATGAAGACTTCTGGCAGTTTTCCCTATATAGTAGTAATTATAATTTTTACAGATTGCAATGTATACTAAACCTGAAGTACCACAATTCCCTGTATCCAACAAGATGTTACATGGAGGTTCACCTATCACTATGTTCTTCTCTTGTAGGATACAACTACAATATTTACACATTCCACATTTTTGCACCCCCTCTGTCTTTTTTATTATATTTTGTGGGGTATTCTAAAAAATGTTTTAAGTTACGACCCATTTTGAATACAAATTTAGGCCTTTCAACACAAAGGTCTATAAATTCCACATTACCTCTAAAAATAACCCAGTTTTTAGTCATAATATCCTTTAAAACTTCATTCATACCATCAAACTGGATGAACATTGAGTCTGAAAAACCATTACTAGGTTGTTCTTTTCTACCTCCCACTTCACTGGTTGAACCCAATAAAGGGGTGTATTTAGAACCCCATTCCACCAAAATGTTTTCTCCTATTTCCAGCAGTAGTGTTTCAGGGTATCCTCTCCCTAGAAACATGGTGATTAGGTTACCCAATTCTAGTTTAAACAAAGTTAAATTGGAACACATTCTTGCTGCTCTTACTATTTGGTCCTTTGTTATATTTTTTAGGGTAAAAAGGATGCTGACTAGTATAGTCCAAATAACTGTTGGAAAAGGTTGGTTTTCTGTAAAGTTTGGGAACAACTTTGCCTTCATCCCTATTCTTAAAGATGGTAACATCTAAGTAGTTTACTGATTCATCAGAGTGGGTGTACATAAATTTCAAATATGTGTTTGTGCTATTAATTGTTTGAATAACAATTGTAGTTTGAAAAATTATACCAGTTTTAGGAAAAGAAGTGTACTGAATCCACACCTTCATTCTATGATACTTAATTACAAATGGATTTGTACTCAAGACATTTACCAGCAACTGCAAGGTTCAAAAAGGAAATATTACAATTTAAGTAGAGAAGAAATGTCCTTATTAAATTAATGACTCCCTGCGGATAATGAAACTGGACAAAGTGGGTGGTATAGTTATTGTTAACAAAAAAGAATATGATTATGACATGTTGTCCATTCTATATGATGTATGAAATTGTTTCAGTGAATCAGGTTAACATTGCACAAAAGAAAGTAGAATTGTTTCTAGAATATTCCATCTTTCAAGGAGTAATTAATGAAGAAACTTTAAAATTTTTGGTTAATGAACATCCTATTACACCTTCTGTGTTTGGTATACCCAAAGTATACAAAAATGTGTACAAACCAACTTATAGGTTGATTGTAGCGGTCCAAAACAGCATGGCATACCCTCTAGCAATATTTGTAGATAGGCTGATTTAGAATGCAATAAAGCCTATTGAATATTTGTTAAAAGATTCTTTGGATTTCCTAAAGAAAATTAAACAGGAATATTATACCAATGAAGGGAGTTTTTCTACAATTGATGTTGTAGAACTATTTTCTTCTATTCCATATGATGAGGGGTTAGAACTATTTAGGGAGACAATTTTAGATTTGACCACTCTAAATACCAACATGATCAACTTTGTAGTAGAAGCTATGGAGATCATTTTAAAAAACAACTATACGATTTTTGCAGATGAATTTTTTTGACAAGTTAAGGGGGTAGCTATGGGCGCTAATTGTACTCCTACTTATGCCAACCTTGTTATGTATGCATGGGAGAGAAAAAAATATGAAAAGTATGTATACCTAAAGTTTTTGGATGACATATTAATTTTGTGGAAGTGTATGGATGATACGAGAAAGGAATTTATTCAAACAATTAATAGCATGAACTCGTTTTTGAAATTTACATACACCCACTCTGACGAATCAGTAAACTACTTCGATCTTACCATCTTTAAGAACAGGGATGAAGGTAAATTTGATTCCAAACTTTACAGAAAACCAACCTTTTCCAGCAGTTATTTGGACTATACTAGTCAGCATCCCTTTTACACTAAAAAGAACATAATAAAGGGCCAAATGATAAGAGCAGCAAGAATGTGTTCCAATTTAACTTTCTTTAAACTAGAATTGGGTAACCTAATCACCATGTTTCTAGAGACAAGATACCCTAAAACTCTACTGTTGGAAATAGGGGAAAAAATTTTAGAGGAATGGGGTTCTAGATACACCCCTCAAACTCAGGTCTATATTACCATATCGAATGTTTAGTTTGCCAAATACCTAAACATCAAACTGGTAATATCAAAAGCCAACTTATGAATGGCCGCTTTCACACAGGGAAAGAATTCCCTTGGCCGTAATAAAAAACAAAAACTTTTAAACCCAAATGAAGTGGGGGGGCTTTGGCTCCCACACCCCCACAAACCCCCTAACTAAATATACCAACTCTGAGGTTGCTCTACATTGGACAAAAGGGCAAAATCTATGTAACGGCCAAGGGAATTCTTTCCCCGCGTGAAAGTGGCTGTTTGCGATTTTTGGCTTTCGATATTACCAGTTCAATGTTTAAATATTCAACAACCTAAACATTTGATCTGGTAATATAGACCCTTTCAAACTCAATGGTCATCCAGTTTGATGGTATGAGTGAAGTTTTAAAGGATATTACGACTACAAACTGGGTTATTTTTAGAGGTAATGAGGAATTTATAGACCTTTTTAGTGAAAGGCCTAAATTTGTATTCAAAATGGGTTGTAACTTAAAACATTTTTTTAGAACACCCCACAAAATATAACAAAAAAGACAGAGGGGGTACAAAAATGTGGAATGTGAAAATATTGTAGTTATGTCCTATAAAAAAAGAACATAGTGATAGGTGAACTTCCACATAACACCTGGTTGGATACAGGGAATTGTGGTACTTCAGGTTTAGTATACACTGAAATCTGTAAAAATTGTAATTACTACTATGTAGGGAAAACTACCAGAAGTCTTTGTAAGTGTATATACGAACATTTGCATGCTATAAGGAATTGTGATGAAAACAATGCTCTTAATAAGCATGTGAAAAATTCCTGTCAGGTCAGTATGTTTGCTTTTGGTATTTTAGAAAAAGTCAACAAAGATGTTAGAGGAGGGTACTAGGAAAACAGAGTGGAAGAGTGTGAACTAAGATAGCAATTACGGCTAATCGTCATGATAGTGTTAAGTATTAATGACAACAGTTCCATGATGCCAATATTAGGGAAAAAAGATATGTATTTATGAACATGTAATATTTCTTTAAGATGGAGAATTTTTTATTGTTAAGGTGATCGCATGATTGTCTTAATTTATTATATAAATGAATGTGAAACTTATTTTGAATGGTTCTGAAGAAGTCTGATGATGAAAGCAACTGACCATTTTTTTTATTAAAAGTGTCTTTTGGGTTTTAAACCTTATGTTTTCTGTGGGCCTTATTGGATACACCACCTTATTGGTTTTATTTAGTTTTTGTAGATTTGTGGTAGTAAAGCACTGTTGGCAAGGGAAGAGGATTATGCTGGCATGCTTTTACATTCCACCAAAACTGCTATTATAGAGCTTAATAAAATTTTGAGAAAAAAATCAGCTTCAAGTAGATAATATTACGTCTAGGTGGAGACTGGAACTTGATTTGCAATAGTACAGATGTATCAGGGGACCTAGAAGGGAAAATACAGCAAAAGAGGGTAGATTTCTAAAGAAATTTATAAAAATATTTGGTACAGAAAATGTGAATTAAATAGGAGGAACTCAGACAGAATTTACATATTATTCCTCAAAGTACAATAACTGGTTTAGACTGGATAGAAGTTATATTTCACAAGAACATGTGCATTTAACTGAGAGTATTAACACACATTCAATAACTATTTCAGATCATACACCAATAAAAACTAGGATAAAATGAGGGGTAATGAAGTAAAAATGAGATACTAGCACTCTCCCATCTATCTGCTAATCAGAGAAGAATTTAAAGAATATGTAATGGAAATTATTCAAGAGTTGAGGGAACATTAAAAAATGTCTTCAGAAAAAATAGCTAGTGATTGGGATAAAATAAAAACAGAGTTTAAAAAATTGGGTAGAAATAAAAGAGAAAGAAATATGGTTAAGTAGTAATAGGAATTTTTAGAGGTTGTGACAGAGTAAAGTATTGCAGAATAAGAGGAGTTTCACAGAATAAAAAGAGGAGCAACTTCAGAATGCTAAAGAGAAAATAAGGGATTATTTGGATGACATGCAAAAGTTTAGAAAGACTGCTGTTAAGCACCCTTGTTTTATAACTCTAGAGCACAAAGACCTTTAGCACAGCTACTTAGGCAACAGAAAGTAGAAACGATTGTCACCAAACTTATGAAGCGTATGGCAATAAATAAATAAATAAATAAATAAATAACCAGAGATCCTCAACTCAGAAATCTTATGAAATTTTCTATAAAGCAGAGGACTCCAGAAACCAAGAAAGAGCAGAAATGGAAATATTTATGAAGATGTAATTATGCCAAGATTTGAGGAATAGGAGGCTCAACAATTAATAGTTAAGACAGAAGATGAGATAAAAATGATGGTGTATGTAGGCAGGAATAGATAGATTTTACTTAATAGTATTTCAAAAGGAGGGGAAGCACCAGGATCTTGGAAAAAATGTGACAGCTGTATTACCAAAGACCCATCACACCCAGCCTCACATAGAATCATTTCAATTTTAAACCAGAATTATAAAGTGTTTATGTCTATACTAGCTAAAAGAATGGCAAGGGTGCTGCCAAAATGTATACATATAGATCAGTATGGTTTTGCTTAGGGAAGGCAAACATTTTATAACATTAACAGAATAATGAAAATCCAGAGGAAAGCAGAATGTAAGAAAATATTGCTGTTATTAGTGGATCCTGATGCAGAGAAAGCATTCAATAAAATACACTGGGATTTTATAAGTAAGGCAATGGAAACATTTGCATTCCCTGATACAATAAGGTCAAGGTTAATTAGGATGATATACGAAGGATCAAAGGGTAGGGTTCCCTCTATAATAACCTGTGTTTGAAGAGAGGAGCCAAGCTGAGATGTTCTTTCCCCTTTGTTTTTTGCTTTATATTTAGAGTCATGGGTAAAGAAAATAAGGAACTCAGAAATTCAAGGATATAATTGGTATGGTAATCAAGAAAAGTTAGCTTTTTTTTGCAGATGAACTAATTTTGTAATTGATAAATCCAGCAAATGACATCTCAGTGTTGTGGAACATTTTGAGGCAGTTTTAAGTCTTGTCTTCATTAATATTATATTCTGAAACAAACAAAAGATATAGCTGTAAATTATGTGCCCACCCATGACTTGGTTCAGTAATACTTAAATTTATGGGCACATGATAAAATAAAATATTTAAGAATATGGATTAAAATGGCTTCTGTTATGGCAGCTATGTGGTTTACTATGAGAATAGTAAAGTACACAAAAAAATCCATTCACATCTGTGAATCAGATGTGCGACATTCAGCATATCAATTAGGGCAGAATGTTGAAGTGTATATACTGAAACATTCAAATTTGCACTTTCGACATTCTGTGTTGCAAGTCACTACTGCATACCACGTAATGTAATGTTTTTGCAGGGGGGGGCTACACCTTGCTGCACCCCCCCCACACACCCCCTGCAAATAATATATTCCAACTCCGAGCTTGCACTATAGTGGGGAAAAGGGTAATTTCCCAATCTCCACTGTACCGTGATCTGTAGCCATAATTCTGATGATGTATGTGTGAATGCACAGTGGCATTCCCTAAACTCCACACTCGCAATAGTAAAGGTCAGTGAAAACTGGAATCAACCAACTTTAGTTCGACATTCCCGTTTTCGTTGAACCTGTACTCATAATTTTCAAAGTAAACCCAGCTATGCATATGTGGGAAGAGATTAAACCAAGGATAATACAAAAACTAGAAGCTCTTGTTTATGGATATGGATAGTGAGATACAAGCACTGAAAATGTTTAGACTCCCTTTACTTTTATATACAAGTCAAGCATGTTTTTATTGACCACAGGAAAAGTTGTGAATAATAATTAATAAAGAGTTGAAATAATTTATCTGGGAGGGAAACAAGTGGATACTCTCAATAGAACATGGTGGCTTAGGATTACCTGATTTGAAGGGATATTTTAGAGCTACACAGTTAAGGCTAAAATACATAACACAGCAGATTGCAGTTCAAAGTAGAAAGTGATGATTATGATAATGAAATGGGGGGTGGGCGTTCATAAAAATAAGCAGAGTGGTATTTTGGATGCAGATCCTAAAGAAAAATAATAACTACCATACAGAATATCATATTCATAAAGTTGCAGGAACTATTCTAAGACCTAAGCCAACACATGAAAGGAGAAAGGAGATTTTTGCCAATAGGGATCACTGCAAGTAGGTATACAGAAAAGAGACAATATGGGGCTAGAATTTACTGGACAAAACAGGAAACAAGTTATTGGAAGCAAGTAACTAGACAGTGAAAGTTAATGGAGTGGCATGGAAGGCAGGTTAGAGAGTCCCTTCCCTATCATGGACTGATATCACAGAATAGGCAAAAGAAAGGGCTAGGAAGTCCTAAGAGAAAGACCTACTCTGGTAGAGTTTTTAGTCAAATGTAGAACAGAAGCTGCTATTAAAAATGAATGACAGCATACAAAATATTCCATGAGAACCATAAGAATCAATCCAAGGAGATTAAAAAATTGGGAAGAGAGGCTGACACTGGAAAAGCAATGTATAAGGGAACAATGGGAGAACATATGTATGGCTCTTGAGTATCTAGCAGCATCTAAAAGGTTTGGGAGTTGTTTGGAAGTGTTTGCACAGGTATTTTTATACCCCAACCAGACTTCAAAGAAATTTCTTTGGGTAGATGGCAAATGTTGGAGGTGTGATGGAGAAGAAAAAGATCAACTGGGAATATGTTTTGGGAGACAGTAATGAGTTGGCAGACTTAAATTTCCTACAGAATACTCAATCACAAATATTGGGGGAGCAAATGGATGTAACTACGAAATTATTCTTTTGAGCTAGAACTCAGGATCTGAATTACTTAGACATGGTAGGGTCTCAAGTTTAATCCTACTGGTTGCAAAAGAATCAATCAGTAGAAAATTGAAACCAGAATCTAAAACCAACTATATATGAAGTATACAATATTGTTAAAGAAATAAAATAACTGGAAGAGAAATCTTTAGAAAAGGGAAGGACTAAATTACATAAAAATAAATGGAATTTGTGGGAACAATACATGCAGAATAATGTTCAGGAGGAGGAGAGAGGTTTAAGGGAAGGCAAGAATTGAGTGATTTATGTAATGCTGGATTGAAATACAGTCATTATACAGAATTAAAACATGCAATATATAATGTGTGTGAATAGAAAAACAGGTAATATGATATGTTTTTCTATTAATATATGTGTGTCCTGATCTCAAGTGATATTTAATAAAGGTGTTAAAAAATAACTAATTTAGTTATCAGAAGTGTTTGTCTGTGTTTTCTCTTTTTTATGAATCTGCTACACAAAAAATTCTTCCTTTTTCTTATCGATATTGTACTTAAGAACAACAGG